>NC_080791.1:73049052-73351343 GCF_028018385.1 Neofelis nebulosa
AAGAGATTCATAATATGGAGAACAAATTGAGGGTTACTGGAGGGGTTGTGGGAGGGGGGATGGGCTAAATGGGTAAGCAGCACTAAGGAATCTACTCCTGAAATCATTGTTGCACTATATGCTAACTAATTTGGATGTAAATTTTTAAAAATTAAAAACAAAATTTAAAAAAAAGAAATAGCCTTGGACTGGATGAAATTATGATTGGTGTACAAAATTTACTCATTTTATATATACATTTAACATTTTCTGTTTCATTCAAATTATTTCATGGCCTCTTATACTTTGGGAACCTTACTCATCTATAGTCTCTTACCTATTAAAAATATGAAAGGCAAGACACAGCTTGGAGAAAATAGTCTCAATACATACAAATACCAGAGGATTTGTATCCAGAATATAGAAAGACTTCCTACAACTCAGTAATATTAAGACAGACTATTGGTTTTCAAAATAGAAAAAACATTTCAACACGTCACAAAAGAAGATTCACAAATGACCAAACATTATCAGTCATCAAGAAAATACAAATGAAAACCACAATGAGATATCACTATACATATACTTGAGTGGCTAAAATTTTAAAAGGTTGTTAGCAAGGGTATGGATCTATTGGAAATCTCATACATTAATGGCAGGAATAGAAAATGGTGCCAATACTTTGGAAACAATTTGACATTTTCTTATAAACACCCACTTGTATACCTTCTCTGAGGTATCTAAGAGAAGAAAATATAGGTCCACACAAAGCCTTGTCTTCAATATGCATAGCAGCCTTATATGCAAGAGCAAAAAACTGGAAACAACCCAATGTCCACCAAAAAGTAAATAGAAATACATGCTATGCAAACTATTCATGCAGTGTAATGCTACAAAGGGATGAAAAGAAATGAACTGCTTTGTTGCTGAACCACCAAAAAATTTATGCTGAGCAAATGAAGGTCAAGAAGAATAAATACTATTGTATAATTTCATTTTTATAAAACTCCTGGAAGATAAATCTAAATTACAGGTATAGAAGAAAGATCAGTGATTGTCTGGGACTAGTGGTGAAAGGTGGGGGCTGAGTGGAATGGAGTAGAAAGAAACTTTCAGAGGTGACAGAAATGTTTTGTGTTTTGTTTTTGATGGTGCTAACATGAAAACACATGTTTTCAAAACTCATCCAACTCTAAAATTACAATGGTGCATTTTATTACATGTAAATTATACCTCAATAAAGTTCAATTTAAAAATAAAAAAAAGATAACTTCATCGATAAGTGATAAGACTGGGAAATAAATCACAGTCTTCGATTTCTAGATTTGATATTCTTTGCATGATAACCTGCTGTCCCCTTCCCTTAGGAGTCTATGGGCAGACCAAAAATCCCTAAAGACAAAGCATCAGAAAAACAGTACCATCCACTGCTATTCCCTCCCCCTCTTCTTCTGCACTTCCCTCCTTCTGTTGTGCCCAGGACCAAATTTCTGAATGACAGACGGCACCTGTGTGGTCCTACTTCAAGGTCCGCGAGGTGCATCTCTGATAAACACACAAAGAGCGAATCTCCCATATGCCTGGAGCAGCATCCAGCATCCAGCATCCAGCAACCACTTCATATACGCTGCATGACCTTAATAGCAACTCCTGGGCTCCCCACACCCAACTTGTACTAGCTTAAATAAGCCCAGAGTTTCGGGTGAATGAATCTGGAGCTGAAAGGTTTAGACACTAAGATGAAGTTTACATTCCAACATTAGAAGAAAGATAGATTTTTAAAGTGGACAAAAATAGAGCTGTTATTTGATCAGATCTAGAAGCAGTTCCCCAACCTTTCTTCCCTGATATAGATGCTGCTCTTTTTGTAAAAAAAAAAAAAGTTATCAACCACAGCGTCACCACTACCATTTCCTGAATTTCCATAAAGCTTTAAGTATGGTCATATTCATCATATCTCACCCTCCCACCCCACACTGAGGTGGGCAAGGAAGATATTTTTATTCCCATGCTACACATAAGGGAACTGAGGATCTGGGTTATATGTTGTTATTGGAACACTGAATTAAAGGGAAAAAAAGGGGCTCAGACACTGAGAAAAGAGATAAACCAGAGTAATACCTCCTGAATACTGAGGTCTTAAAATATGATTATTTCTGATCAAACTCGCCCAGCTTGCTAATGGCAGAGCTTCTGGTTCAGCACTTTTTGAGCAAAAGAAGTGTTAGGTACTTGGGTTATTTAATCTTCCCAAATACCCAGCGAGGCACGCTGTGTTTCATCACACCAGACCACAGGTGAGGAAGTGAGGCTCAGAAAGGGTGGATGACCTGCCCACAATGGCAGCCAACTCCTGCGTTCCTGCACACCACCATCCTTCTGGTCTCCTTCTGCTGACCCAGGCTCACCCTCACCAAACAAAAGTTGCTCAATGCTGGGTCCTTACACCCATTTGGAGATTGCAAAGTCCTTTGACTTTACCTGCTGTCCCCAACCTCAGCCCAAAAGCCCCCACCCTGCTCCATTTCCTGATTTTCTAAAATCCATGAAGAATCTCATGTCCTATCATCCTGTCTCAAGACACATTTAGCAGGCACAGACAAATCCCCTGAAATACCTGTTCTTAAACCTGAATTGCCACCTTGCTCTTTCGTAGTGATGGAGATGGTCCGGCTGGGAGCCAGGTGGCTGGTTTTAAGGGAGCACAAAAACTCTCTTTCCTCCATTCAAGGGCTTCTATCTCTCTTCAGGCTACTGAGAAAGTAAGTAACTTGGCAAATGAGGTAAAACATAAGCTAAGCTTCATTCTCAGACCCTGCTCATCCTCCCAGGAACAGCCCCTCCAAGCTGGATGGCAGCCAGTCTCACCTGGGAGAGGACCAGGGAGCACAGAAGGTTGCAGGGAAGGATGATCCCCCTGAAGGCAGGCCATAGGTAACCATCCACATAAATAAGCATGTCTTCACAAGCCCTGGACCTGAAAGGAGTTGGGCTAGGCCCCAAAGAAGTCCAACAGCAAACACGAGAGATTTGACAAGAGGACAGAGTGAGGACCAGAGAGAACTGGAAAACGATTTGAGCTCAATATAAGGAAGAACCTGCCTCCAATCACAGACAGGACTAGTAAAATGTAAACAGGTCCTATAGTTTCTCACAAGATTAATTTTCTATTCATATAGTTTTTGACTATAATGTGAGCAGCAAGACTCTGGTCCGTTAAATATGAAGGTTCCAACTACTTAGCATGGCAATTTCTTTTGGCATAGCAGGAAGTTCTGGAGTTATGTGACTGGTGCTCAAAGCACCCTGATCAATCTGGTTTTCTGATAGTGGTGGGATTGATACACTGAGTGTGGGACAAATCTGCACTGTCAGCATGGGCTCTGATCTGACCCAGATACAAAGAGAGGAAACACCTTAAAATGTGAGAAAGTATCCAGTCTCAAAGCTTAAGGAGGGACTCTATCAAAGGCTCTTCTCATTGGTATGCTAGCAGCATTTGCCACTCTGGCCCCTCTGGCTCGTCAGTGTGGCTCCCCCACTACTGTAAGAGTATCACCTTGCAGGTCTGATGCCACAAGCAGCGTGGCCTCCAGGCTGGTTAAGGCACTTAGTATCTTTGTTCTAAGTCCCAATGTCTCAAGAAAACCAAGGACCGTCGGTAACCTAATAATGCTCCTACTTAAGTCCTAAAACTGGTAACCAAAACTCCAAGAACACAAGAAATTGCCTCCTCGTCTTCTTCAGTTCCTCCTGGGGCCACAGAGTAAAGAGGTGGCAACCAAAGGCTGAAACAGCATCCTTACATCCCCTCAACATTTCTAAGTTCCTTTTATTTTAACACTTTTATAAAATTGCTCGTTTAGTACAAAGTGTCACGTGCTCGTTTAGTACAAAGTGGCATTTCCTAAGGGGACTGGGAATCTTATTGAAATGGTCTTTAGAGCTTGCATTATTTTGAAAATGTCAAGATTTTCAACAGCTCGTTACACATGGGCATTACTCTGATAGGCCCTTCTTCGAGAATCATGGGAATCAGGCCTTGATGAGCCAACATAACCTCTCTCCAAATGAAAGTCATCAACACTGCACTAACCAGCCTCCTTCAATGTCCACCCTGAGCCCCAGGGTCAGAAGATCTGGGTTCAAACCAGAGCAGGCCACTTCACCTCTCCGAGCCTGAGTTCTTCCCTTTGAAAATAGGGAATAATGGGGCGCCTGGGTGGCTCAGTCAGTTGAGTGACTGACTTAAGCTCAGGTCATGATCCCATGGTTTGTGATTTTGAGGCCCGCGTCGGGCTCTGTGCTGACAGCTCGGAGCCTGGAGCCTGCTTCTGATTCTGTGTCTCCCTCTCTCTCTCTGCCCCTCCCCAACTCATGCTCTGTCTCTGTCTCAGAAATAAATAAACATTAAAAAAAATTTTTTTTGAAAATAGGGAATAGTAATAATATCCTTCCAAAAAGTTGTTGTGAGGATAAATGAGGGACATATACGAAAGAGCCTCACAAAATGAATGGCATACAGAAGGTTCTCAGTTAACATTTGCTGGCCCTGAACATGTGCCTTGACTATGGCAACAACTAACAGGCAACCAAATTTTAACAGGGCACAACCAGAATGAGCCTCCTCTTCCCACCCCAGCAAACCGGGTACTCCTTCTCCAGGCCGCCCTATTTTTATTAACAGCATCATCACTATCCAGCAACCTAGGAGTCACTCTCCATTTCTTACTCTACCTTAACCTGCACACACACTACATTACAAGCCCCGTCTCTGAATGCACCCACTTCTCCCCAGCTCTACAGCCAACACCTCATCATCTCTAGATAAGATACTGCAACAGCCTAACTGCTCTTTCTGCTTCCATCCTGGCCTCTGGACCACCCACTCTCCTCACTGGAAGCCAGATGGGTCTTTTCAAATGCAAGTTAAATCATGTCACACTTCTCCTTTAAACCCTACAATGGCTCCACATCACAGAGTAAAATTCAAGCTCTCTACCTTGGCTTGACCCTAGGTGACCTGACCCCTGACAAGCTGCATCATCATCTTGTACAATGTATGTCTTCTCTCCTCCTTCCCCATCCCGCCCCAGCCACACTGGCCCCCTTTCTGCTCCTTGAACACCAAGCTCTTCCTGACTTAACAACCTTTGTATTAGCTATCCTTTCAGCCTAGAAGCTCTTTCCCTCATACTCTCCTAACAGCTTCCTTGTCATTCAGACCTTGGCAGAATTATCACTGTCTCAAAGCCCTCCCCAACCACCCACTGGGGTATGCTCCCAGTCACTTCATATCAAATCACCCTATTTTAATTATTGTCATTTTTCTTACTTATATGTTTTGACAACTGTCAGTCTCCCTGACTAATTCGTGTATTCCAGGAGAGCACGGACCTTGTCTGTCTTTTCACTGCCCTTATTGACCTATAACAGCATCTGGCACTGTTATATTTGCTGAATGAATGAATGAGAAATGACTAAGGAGATTCCTACCTTAAAGTGAAACCATGCCTCCAAATAGGCCAGCTAAACCTACAGAAGTCGGGACAAAAGTAACAAAGAGACAAGAATCTAAAGGATCATAAGCCATCAGAGGGCAGTGGCTTCTGCTCTTAGTGACAGAGGAAAGGAAGATGAGACACCAACATGCCAAGAACGCTTCATCCTTGGCTCTCTCCCAACATGTTACAATATAATTTGGAGAAATTAGCCCTCCCTTGCAACCCCTCCCCACCCCCGCAAAGGAGGTTAATACACTCAACAGAGAGAATCAAAGAACGGAATGCAAACACCCGAGAGGAAATGACTGAGTGATTAAAAACACACAGGAGGATAATACAAACATCACCTGTATCTCCCTTTTGTGAACTGGGAGAGTATTTGGTATGAAACCTACAATTTGGTGACTGATTATACGCTATCTCTTATATTGCTCTCTACTTACTTCATGTGTATTTGTTCTCCTCCCTCTCCCCCTACCCCCAGTGAGATCCTAAGTTCCTGGAGGGCTGGGAGCCATCATTCACTTATTTCTTGTGTATCTCTTGCAGCACAGAACAGTAATACCCATGGAGCAGGCACTTGAACTCCTTTATCTCAATAGCCTCAGCACAAACACAGTACTTTCAGGGAGAGGCTGTGCAAAACCCACCTCATTTTCTGATTGCAGCAGCCCCACCCATCATGGCTCTCCCAGAGAGAGTGGGGGAGATAGGGGTCTGCAGGCCCTGATAAAAACCCCTACAGCCAGGCTGATAGACTTCACCAGTCTGGGGAGCATGGCGACCAAGCAACAGCCTTCCCCACTCCCACAATGTCCATACCTGACTTTTATTCACATACCCAACTAAGCACAGACACTGAAATCCAGATAAACACCAGACCTACCACCTGAAGGAGCAGTCAGTATCTGCTCTCCCCATCCAAAAGCTAAAGGGGCAGAGCCTGGCACAGACAGAGTTGGGCATAAAAGGAGTCACAAAACAACCGAGCAAACTCAAAGCTCACGTATCTTGCAAAAAGAGCTATCGTTTCCAAACTCTGGATTTAACAGACTGAAGTCTTCCAGCATGATTTGAAATGCTCTGTATTTCATTAGACTCTCCAGATGTTCTCAGATCCACTCAGTGGCCAACTCATTCCATAAATTACCTCTTCTGACCCAGTAGCCCATGCTGAAGACCTGCCTTCTTCCTGAGCTCCCACATGGGGCCCCTGTACTTAGGGTTGCTACTTGGTCAATAGGGAGTTTTAATTTTGACTTCACAGGACATCAATAACCATGAAAATATTAAAGCCAAACTCCTGACAGAATGAGGAAATCAAACCCAGATAGCCTCCTGCTCTATTTTTAAAGAAATATGGCGGGGCGCCTGGGTGGCGCAGTCGGTTAAGCGTCCGACTTCAGCCAGGTCACGATCTCGCGGTCCGTGAGTTCGAGCCCCGCGTCAGGCTCTGGGCTGATGGCTCGGAGCCTGGAGCCTGTTTCCGATTCTGTGTCTCCCTCTCTCTCTGCCCCTCCCCCGTTCATGCTCTGTCTCTCTCTGTCCCAAAAATAAATAAAAAACGTTGAAAAAAAATTTAAAAATAAATAAATAAATAAATAAATATGGCAAAGAAGCAATGTAATAGAAGCTGAGGTACCAGCTTTGTTACTACCAAAGAGTTCCACACCCCCCAGCAAACACTCAGCCTCTCTAGGTCTTGGTTTCCTCATCTGTCCAATGAGGTTAGACTCTGCATCTGCAGAGGCCACATGGGGCCTGCCAAGCATGAACCCCAGACGGCTGTTCAGAGTCATTACAGACTGTGGTTCAAATCCCAGCTCCTCTGCACACTTGGCAGGGCACAACCTTGAATGAGTTAGTGACCTTTCTGAGCTTCGGTTTCCTTATCTGCAAAAAAAGAGAAGACAATTCCAACTCTGCAAGACTGTTGTGAAGAGTACTGATAATGGACCTGGCCTGCAGCACTCACTGTTTAGTTTCTGTTGTAGTTTTCATTTGCTAGCTCTAAAACTCCACACTAATAGAGTTGTTTTGCCTTTTTCCATGTTGCAAACTCCAGCATTATTAGCCTGCCATAGGACAGCGGCTCCAGAACACATCTTCCTTTCGAATTAAGGCACACTACCCGGCCTCCAGTTTAAACTTCTATTTAAAGAACTTGCCTGCCAGGCAAAGTACTTTAAGATCAGTAGGCACCTGCCTTCAGCCCCACTTCTGTCCCTCACTGGGGTCAAGTCCCAAGGTTCAGAAAGCACAGCCCAAGAAAAACCACCTCCCCAGCAAGCTGCACTGAGTCAGGGACACACTGACAGAAGTTTTAAAACTTCACTGGAAACATTTTTGACCTCAGAGAACGCCCAGCTCTATGCTTCTGTTTAATATTCTTCAGTATGTCGTGTTCAAGTGTAAAATGAGAAGGATGAACCAGGTGATATTATAGAGATCTTCCAACTGTAACATCCTAAGATGCTGAGGTTCATCTCTGACTACTGCCCGAGACAACAGACTGAACTGAAACAATACTACACAGAATTGAAACACAAAAGAACGAGGCAGAACAGCTATCCTCCCCAATCTGACTTGCCAATAGAAAAGCCTTTGTAATGACATCAAGGAGGTGTACTTAATGATACTTCTGTCCTATTAATTCTCAATTAAATTGGACTGTTTGGTTTTGGGGGTTTCTTTTTAACTGCAAGCACTCCCAACCAAGCCATCAAAAATTCCCTTTCAGTCATTACTGGACTTCCATGAATCGGAAAACACCGCAGTGAATTGAGTCCCTGTGGAATCCGTACAGGACTAACCTGCTCTCCCAATCTCGCCGGGAAAGGTGGCAGAGACATTCACTCTCTCCTTGAGCTCCATGTTCAGAAGGATTGTGTTTTCTTCCCCAGCCTCAGCCTTATGAAAACCCGGGTTTCGGTCAGACAGGGAAGGAGGGCCCAGCTGCCTGCAGAGGTGAGGCGGAGGCTCACAGCCCGCCTACTCTCAATTTCAGTTCTGGAGCAGCTGCTTCCCAAGGTGTTACAAATCCAGCAGCCACTTGCTCCTACTCATTCATTCTCCTTCCTCCCCAGCCCCCACGCAGTATCTGGCAACAACACAGGAACACTGTTCCAGCTCTGAGTCACCACCCCGCTTTGGCCAAGCAGAGCACCGGCTGGGGGTAAACAGGGAGGCAGGCACTTCATGTCTCCTGATTCTTCTGTCCTTCTTGGATACTGTGGGGTTGGCTGCTCCTCTAGAAGCAGGACATAAGAAACACCTCCACATAGGAGTTTTGGAGTCTGAATGAATTGCTCACTCAGTTTTGATCTGCTACCTTTTTGGGCTAAAATCAGCCCCAACACAGAACCTTTGGTGGAGAAATGATGGCTCCCTTATCACTATATCCCATGGTCAGGGCAGGGAAGGGGCTGAGTGGTTACAAGCCATCATACCCATTCCCCCTGGTAGCAGTCTAGGATTCTTTCATCACAGCTTGGGATGGCTGAACTCCTCTGAGCACAGATTTAACCATGTGGCTCTCCCTCTCAGAAGAGGCTTGGAGAGGAGAATGGAGAAAAGTCAGAAAGGGAAACTAGGGCATTAAAGTGCTTTCACTGCCTGTGGCTTCAGTGCCACAGCCTCAGATCAACACTGGCTCTTGACTGCAGCCTAAGTAGGTCTACAAGTCATGATGCAGGTGACCACATGAAATATAAGCCCCATGGGACAAGGACTGTTTTCATAGCTATGTTCCAATGACTACATAGTGCCTAGCACACAGCAGGTGCTCGATATATATTGAATATATATCAAATACATACAGGAGATTTTCTTCTGAGTCTACTTGGATGTCTACATTTTTACTAAAACCTGTAATCATTACCACCATTTTTTCCCTTTTAGAAATCTCCTTATCCTTCATAATTCCTACTATTGCCTACAGTGAGTGTTCTATGAACCTTTAAATGAAGAGATGGTTTCCTTGAAACTAATGAAGCTCAAGCATTAGCACCCCTCACTTCCACAAGTCCCTTCTAAGGCCATGGAAAAGGCCCTAGCAGTGTGTTTACATGCCTTCTGAAACTTCATATATTTTAATCATTTTTTAATATGTATTTTGAGAGAGAGAGCCACAAGCAGGGGAGAGGCAGAGAGAGAGAGAGGGAGAAAGAGAATCCCACACTGAAGTGGGGAGCCCCACGTGGGGCTCAGTCTCAATGAACCTGAGCCGAAATCTAGAGTCAGGCACTCAACTGACTGAACCATCCAGGAAGCCCTGAAGTTTTAAATATTTTAAAAGAAGACCTTCTAAATTATATGAACATCAAGGCCCACAAACTATAGATGTGCCACAGTGGAATGAAATAATAAATGACTCACAAGCCACCCTGATACATCATCCTAACAAGGGCATTTGGCCTGACAAAACTTGTTTTAACTACATGGGAGATATGCCCTAGCCTACAAACACATCCTGATCGATCACAAGTCAATTGCTGTAAAGACTGGAGTAGGTTAAAGAACACAGACTCCACTTATCCAGCATTTATTTAGACCTACTATGTTCTTAGCACTCTGAGTGCTTTGAGGTAAAACAATGATTAGAACATAATTACCCCCACTGAGTAGGAGCTTACAACCCAACAGAATAGACCGATATGGTCATAAATAGATACAAAAAGTATATATTTTATATATTAAATGTAAATCATACAAATCTATAACTACAGATCAGACTGGGTACCATAATATAAAAGTAAAGGAAAGCACATCTATTTGCTAGGTATTGAGCTGCCAAGTACAACAACCCTAGAAGGTAAATCACTTTATCCCCATTTTGCACAGAAGATATTGAAGCTCAAAGGGATCAAGTGCCATCCCACGGCCACATAACCAGTAACTGGCAAGGTCAGAATTCAAGTCCTGAACTACCTGACTCCAAAGTATGGGCCTCTTCTCAGCAGCTACATTTTAATCAATGGCCAGTGGCTCCACAGAATCTCCAAAATGTCTGGAGAGACTTGCTGGCTTCAGAGGTAGAGGAACCACATCAAGCAGCAGCAGAGATGGGCAAGTTTCCAAAGTCCACACTCTTGGGAGTGGAGGAACAGGAAGTGCCATGAGCTTATTCATCAGGTATATAGATATAGCCTCCGTTCGCCAGGCAACACCCTAGAAGGGATCATTGGCAGCTGCCTGGGAGCCAGAAGAGGCCTCATGAGAGACTCCCACCCTATGGCCCTGCCTACAGACTCCCTTGTCCTTGTTGCCAGATGGATCATGCTGGAGCACAGCAAACATTCCATTATCTCCTGCTAGACACCACCCTCCTCACTTCGAAAGCCTCCTTACCTCTTACCACTTCTCTCTAGCTTCAGCTTCTGCCAGATGCAACTGTTCCCCAGTCCCCTTGGGCTACCCTTGGGCTTTGGCTGCTGTTGTTGTCTTCCCTACTGGATTCTGTCCAACCATCAAGGCCCCTTCTTCTTCCAGCAGTCCTTCCTGATCACTATGAACCATGCTACTTCTTTTTTTTTTTTTTAATTTTTTTAACGTTTATTTATTTTTGAGACAGAGAGAGACAGAGCATGAACGGGGGAGGGTCAGAGAGAGAGGGAGACACAGAATCGGAAACAGGCTCCAGGCTCTGAGCCATCAGCCCAGAGCCCGACGCGGGGCTCGAACCCACGGACCGTGAGATCATGACCTGAGCTGAAGTCGGACGCTTAACCGACCAAGCTACCCAGGCGCCCCTGAACCATGCTACTTCTTTCCTTCCTCAACACCGTCAGCACTGAAGGCTCACAGTCTTTATGAAGCAATTATACATCCCAATGACTCTCCCCATTTTACCTTCCAAAAATTACTATGTTATAGAAGGCTGAAAAAAGCAGAAGTTCAGGGCACCTGGGTGGCTCAGTCGGTTCAGTATTTGACTTCGGTTTAGGTCATGATCTCGTGGTTCGTGAGTTTGAGCCCTGCATCAGGCTCGTGCTGACAGTTTGGAGCCTGGAGCCTGCTTCGGATTCTGTGTCTCCCTCTCCCTCTGTCCCTCCCCTGCTCTCTCTGCCTCTCTCTCAAAAATAAACATTAAAAAAAATGTTTTAAATAAATAAATAAATAAATAAATAAATAAATAAATAAATAAATAAAAGCAGAAGTTCCCTTTCTTCCCTCCAATTCTGTGTCAATCTCAGGAGCAATACCTTGACTAGTTTCTTGAGTATCGTTTGGCTTTTTTGCCTTTCTGAAACTTTTAAATGCATTTTAAATTTTGCATACACGTCTTTTTAGAAAAAAATTACATAAATAGAATAAAATTGTATGTATTATTCCATAGCTTCCCTAGGACCCTGCACGAGACCAGACCAGCCCAGCCCAACCTATAGACAGAGACGACCTAGGAGCCCATCCATATGTCAGTTTGTCCCAAACATGTATTAGAAGTTTCAAATCGATGACCTGCAAACCCATTTGTCTCCAAAATTAATTTTATTTGAGCCACTACAGATTATTTAAATTGAGTCAAAGTTTAAAAGTAGGAACATTTCAGGGTGCCTGGTTGGCACAGTTGGCTAAGTGTTCAACTCTGAGTTTCAGCTCAAGTCATGAGCTCCCAGTCATGGGATTGAGCCCTGTGTTGGGCTCTGCTCTGTAAGTGCAGAACCTGATTGGGATTCTCCCTCTGTCTCTGTCCCTCAAAATAAATAAACAAAGTTTTTAAAAGGCATTAAAAAATATGAACACTTCATATAAAAATCTAGCTTGCTTTGGAAAAACCAAAACTGTGGCAACAATGGGCCACCATGGGAAGTGGAATGGCCCTTCCAGTTCAGTGCAGTCCCTACCACTCCCTACTGCTTCTCAATGTTGAGACTGTACACCTAGCACTATTTATCATCACACCTGTATTTCTTTTTTTTTTTTTAATGTTTATTTATTTTTGAGAGAGAGAGCATAAGCAGGGAAGTGGCAGAGAGAGAGGGAGAGAGAGAATCCAAAACAGGCTCTGCATTATCAGTGCAAAGCCCAATGCAGGGCTCAAATTCAGGAACTGTGAGATCATGACCTAAGCCAAAGTCAGACGCTCAACCGACTGAGCCACTCAGGAGCCCCACACCTATATTTCTAATTTACCTACAGGACAGCAATTTCTTTGTACCCATATTTCAACCAAAATGGAGAAAATCAAAGATAAACAGAATAGGCTGAGTATTCCAAAAACAAATTGGAGAGCATAAACATAATCAACTTTTTTGTTATCCACTACAAACATTGAGTTTTTGTACTATTTTGGAGCACCACCACTGATTCTAGAAAAGCTCTTCCTTTGAGGAAGGAGACCTGTTTTATTTATTTAATTTTTTTATGTTTATTTATTTTTGACAGAGAGAGAGAGAGACAGAGAGAGACAGAGAGAGACAGAGCATGAGCAGGGGAGGGGCAGAGAGAGAGAGGGAGACACAGAATCTGAAACAGGCTCCAGGCTCTGAGCTGTCAGCACAGAGCCCGACGCAGGGCTCGAACTCACAGACCGCAAGATCATGACCTGAGCCGAAGTCGGATGCTCAACCAACTGAGCCACCCAGGCGCCCCTAGGAGACCTGTTTTAAAGAATGAAGATTGCTTGCATAACAGTGAGAACTGAAAGAAGATGGCAAACAAAGGCCACAAAATGTCCCTCTCACACTAAAAAGAAAAGAAAAGAAAAGAAAAGAAAAGAAAAGAAAAGAAAAGAAAAGAAAAGAAAAGAAAAGAAAAGAAAAGAAAAGAAAAAAGGTTTTAGAAGATTCTTCCTAGCAATAATGGCAAGTGAACTTGTCCTTAGCCTTCCCTGTAGGGTCTCCTGAAAAAAGTAAGACCCAAGATAGCCAACAGACTATTTTTTTCCACAGAGTGAAAAACCCAAAGAGGCACTGTCAATAAAGGTCCCTAAAGAATCCAAAGGAAGAGAGGTACCAGTGGCTGCAACTGCTTATGGAGACCCACAGGGCCAATGATAGCAGGTGGGGCTCCTGCAACAGAAAAGCATCTGACCAAGTGATGCCTGGGACAAGGTCACAGATCTCTTTCAACCTGAGAAATGCACATTCTGCTGTGGTGTTTAGAGCATAAGCCCTGGAGTCCAGACCTCAACAGTCACCCATATCACAGATAAGGAAACTGTTCCAGAAAGCAACTTTGAAACATTGCCACCGTCTTTTAAAAAGAACATTCAGGGGGTGCCTGGCTGGCTCGGTCAGTAGAACATGCAACTCTTAATCTCAGGGTCATGAGCTCAAGCCCCAGGTTGGGCATGGAGACTTTAATCATCATCCAGAATCTTAAAAGGCCCACACTTACTAGATGAGACCAGAATGATACTGTCTTACTTGCTCCCACTAATGGTATGTGACATAAGGATATTCATTCATTCATGTAACAAATATTTGAGAGCCAAGTACATGCCAATCCCATATTACACTATGTGCGTAATCAAGAAGAGAGTGGAAACATGTAATAAATAACTTAGTCTCTGCATCCTGTCAAAGGTGAACAAAAGGGTAGAGTTTTTCAGATTTTCAGATTCATGAATCATAATCTGCCTGCTTAGTCAAGAGCTGTAAAATTTCAGTTTATTAAGCCAGGTTGAAACCTTTTATCACAAAGGGTAACCCTTGCTTTCCAGAAATCACAGTATTGAGTTTTAGTGCTAAAAATGACACAGAGCTTGCCTCACCCAATCTCTTTGTTTTACAAATGAGAAAACTGAGGTCTGAGGAGGTCAGGGAATTGCTCAAGGTCATAGTTATTACTTATTGTAAATTAACACTAGCTTCCTGAAAACAAGGCAATAAGAATTATGAAAAAGCATCATACATTGTTTTAAAATTAATTTCAGGCCTTACACAAAATCCATCTTTTCAGTGACTAATATCTACTAACAAACATGAAAAATACATTTGCTGGGAATCCTTGTATCTGGTAAAAAGATCTTACACAGAAATTCAGAGCTGTTGGTCTGGATTCAAGTGGCATATAGAACACACACAGGGAGGGGTGGGGACGCCATGTGGAGACAGAGGCAAAGATTGGAGCGAAGCATCTATAAGCCGAAGAATGCCAAGAATTCTCAGCAGCCACCAGAAGCAAAGAGAGAAGCAGGGAACAAATGCTCCCTCAGAGTTTCCAACCAATACTGTTGATGCTCTAACTTGTTATGGTTGCCCTAGGAAACAATACAGAATCTGTGTTAGTTTAGTGGCTTTGATCTACTACAAACCCAACTAGTCGAGAGTGTGGAAAGCTGTCACAAAGCTACTAGGACCTTGGGACTCAATAGTACAGAGTCCAAAATAAGAGGGGTAAAAATGTTCTAGCTTGAACTGATCAGATCCCACCCGAATATTGGGTTCGCTTCTGGTAACCACACATACAGGCCAGAGTGAAAAGCTGGAGCTTGTCCAGGAGAGACAAGCCAGAACTGTGAAGGGCATAATGGGTCAAAGCCACATCACTGAAGGAGCAGGAGTTTTATGGTCTGTGAAGATTCAGGGCACAGGACTGTTGTCATCATCTCTGAAGAGCTATCATAAGGAGTGATTTGATTTGTCCCCTGAGGGTCAACATGTTAAAACAAGGATCAGTGGGTGGAATCACTGGGAAGCATATTTTTCTAGGAATTATGTGTGTAACGATGTCCAAGTCAGAGTGGCTTCTGAACATCAGACTGACTGGCTGCCTCCTATTGGTGGAAGTTCTCAAGCCTAGGCCAAAAACCATCTGGCATGATGTTGCTAAAGAAAGAACACAAACCCCAGGTCTGTAATCTGCCAAGATGGCCTTATGCTCCTTCCCTGCTCTACGAATCTATAAACCCATGAAACATGCCATTTAGCAATTATGTGAAATCTGAAGTATATGGGTAAGATGAAGAGATCCTAAGCATTAGGAGATATTTTGGTGGGAAAAGAAAGAAACATGACTCTGTACCAGACTCTGTGTGGTTGGCAGTCACCTCATCTGTAAAATGGGTAAAGCTAGGAGGTGATTAACACAGAGAGCCCTAGGTGCTGCTCTACTAGATTCCCTTTTTCCTTGTCACCTCCACACTGGTAAGGCTGAGCAAGTGGTGACAGGGAAGTGGTAATTCTCTGGTAATGGACCCAGCTAGCAACTTTTTCCATGCTACCTTCAGGTCAGGGCAGTAACGAAAGGAGGAAACCAAGAACAGGCACAAAGTCATCCATATGAGCTCACTCACAGGTGCGCAGCACAGAATGACCCACATAAATCTGGACACTTAGTACTTTACTCCATAAACCAGGGGTGTGCTGTAAAGTATCAGCACACAGATCTGAGGGCTAGCGGTGCCCAGAGCCCAGGGGATGTCCATGAGGAATTAAAGCACAGGATCTTTGTTTGGAAAAGAGAAAGCTGTTGGTGGGTTGTGAGAGGTAAAGTAGTCCAGCCACATTCCAGTGGGAGGAGCCTCATGTAGCTGTCCTGGTTAGGGCACCCTTCCAGCCTCCAGGGCTGCTTTCTCACTTGGCCACTCCTGCCCCTTTAAGGGTCTGTTAGCAGTGGTGTTAACGGACCAAAGGGGCTCTGGAGGCCCAAACACACAGCATCCCTCCATCCCTCCATGATCCTACACAGGGGGACCATTCCACCCACAGTGCAGGGGGTAGAGGGAAGGAGAAGGACTCCAGACATCCGGTCAGGGAGGGGCTCTCTCTGCCTATGTCACTTCTAGAAAAGGACAAAATGGGATGATTTCGGAAACCCCCCACCCAAACCAGTTTCCTTCTTAATTTCCTAGTGATGCCCATTCAGGAAGGGAGCCTCAGGTCAAGAAACACAGCAGGAAGAAGGTGCCTGACCCACAGGACCCAGAGTACCCGGACTTTCCAGTGAACAAACTGAAACCAGTTTCAGTGCTTCCAGTGAACCACTGAACCCAGACGGAATATCCTGACAGATTTTTCTGGCTTTATTCTAGTTATTTCTTTTTGACTTTTTAGGGCAGGGGGTAAAGCAGGACTGAGAGAGGGGAGACAGTAGGAGAGTGTGGGTTTGGAGCCAGAGCTGGGCTCCAGTTGCAGCCCCACAGCTTTGTGGAAGACCTTCTACAAGGCTCCTGGCATCAAGGAGACAAACAATAAGGGTAGCTGGTCTTGGAGAGGTCTCTTCTCCCTAAAGAAAACCTACTAGCTCTCTACATCCCTCAATAGTGGGCCACTGCACTGGAGTGCCAGATTTCTGCAGAGAGCCAAAAATATGTGCAGCAAGGAGAAGTGGCAGACAAAGAACCACATCAAAGAGACAACCCAAACTGTAACTTCCATGAGCATATTATATTCTAGGCACCCCGCAGGCATGATCTCATTCTTCAGTATAATCCTAGGAGGTGGGTACTATTATCTCCATTTTACAGGTCAGAAAACGTAAGGGGTTTGTGCAACATGACACAGCTAAATAGGGACAGAGCCAAGTTTCAAGCGTAGGTCTTTAACCACAGAGATGGAGTCAAAGGGTAGACCATTTCCCATGAAGACGAACAGCAAAATCGGCTCTTACTTTTCCATGGCAAGAAGAAAACTTTGCCACTGGATAAGGGCTTAATAGAAGAAGTCATTCTTATTAGAATCTCTGAAAAATAAACCACCAGCCCTCTACATCCCTGTCCAGAAGTCCCAACACTCTGGCTGAAAATATGGAAACTGGTGGAAAGCCTGGAAGTCAGAGCCCAGAACTTGCTTGTAGTGAACTTTAACCCAGAATGACTCCTACCTGTGAGGAGGGTAACGTGAAGGACATGGGAGTAGAAGCCTCCTCACCATCCACCTCTCCCCAGCAGCCCCTACTTGGGCCACAGCTGCATGTCCGCTGGCTGAATCACAGGTTTATACTGTGCTTTTCCGGGTCCAGACTCAATTTCCCAACGTCAAACTCTGTCGGCGGGGAGAGATGCAGACAGCGGAGAGAGAGCTCAGTGAATCACTTTCTCTGCTAGTGATGGTATCTAATGCATGTTAAAGGCCTCCCTGCAATTCCTCAAGTGTCTATTAATCAGTGAACCAAGAAACAGAGGGTGCCAAGGAAAAATTCGCCATTGCAGGGAAAAAAGCAAATCTTGAGAAGCCTCCTTACTAAGACACAAAGACTTCTAAACTCAACGTGAGACAGTGATACGAACAGCCCAGTCATTGAGACGCTTGGTCCAATTGGCTATAAAGTAAGACATTAAAAGAGCCCTCAACTGAAGGGGCAAAATCCACTTCTCCTCAGCCTCATCTGGACACTGACTGTGCCAAAACTGATTAAAAGAGAAACTAGGAAAAGTCATTTGCTCTCACTGAACTTCAGTTTCCCCTTCCCTATGGGTCCTGGAATACTCACTCCCCCTGCAGCTCACAAGATCAAGCAAGATACATGATGGTCCCCAAGGTTCTGCCACCCACCTCCCCCTTCTCATGTTATCTTCCCTGGGAAATCTCATTCACTGCCATCGGTATGACTCCTGAAGCTTTATCTCCAGTGCTGTCCACTCTCTTGAGCCTTGGATCCCTTCCTCCGACTGCTTACAGGACACCTCTACCAAGATGTCCCCTCACATATAGAACCTCACATACAGAACCGAAAAACCCATCCAGATTATCCAGCTGTACAACAACGGGTACCATTAAATCCACATATTTCAAAATGGAGCCCTTCCTACCATACCCATGGTGGTAAATCACCACCTTTGTGTTTTTTAACCAGGGGCATTTGGAAAAATGGCAGCAACATTTTTGTTGTGACAATAATTATGTGACATTTAGTGGGGAGGGGACCCAGGCTGCTAAATAGCAGTGTCCTGCATAATGAAAATCTGTCCCTCTCCAAATGCCAATAGGATCACCATTTAGAAATGCCAGAAATTATCCTACCTCTTTCCCTCATTCCCTGTCAGAGATTAGTCAACTCTACTTCCATATCACCAACTAGTCCATCTTCTCCATCCCCGTAGCACTCTCACTGAGATAACTACAGCAGCCTCTAAGGTTCCCTGTACTCACCCACCTATTCCTTACTAACTTTCAACAATCCTCCACACATATCTCTAGACCTACAAGTTATGTCACTCCTTGTCTCAAAATTATCCAATGGCTCTCCTCACCTTCTGGATAAAGGCAAGCATCACTCTCCTGTTTCCTGCCTCATGGTTTACCACTCTCTCTTGAGGACACCTAGGTTCCAGCGGTGCCTCAGTGTCTTTGCAAACACCATTCCCTTTTCTTGAAGGCTGTCTCTCTTTCTGGCTAACTTCTATCTTTCCTTCAAGTTAGCACGAGGGTCATCTCCTCCTAAAAGCCCTCCCTGACACCAGGCAGAGTTAAGTGCCTGCTGGGTGCATATTGGATCACAATATTGGGATCACACATTTACCATCTTATTCTGATTGTTCTTACTCTGCCTGTCAGTTGCTCTGACTCTACAGCACACAGCCTAGTATACAATATAAGCATTATGAATTAGAATTTACAGCTTACACAGCACTTACAGCTGACAAAGCATCATCTCGTGAGACACAGTGGCCTGGAAAGATAGTTACTGTCATTGTTATCATTTTACATTTCACAGAAGAGACTAAGGCTCTGAGAGGTTACGTTCTTGTCCAGGTTCACATGGCTAGCCAGGAAGTAGAGTGAAGACTTGCACCAGCTTCTCTGATGGCAAATTCTTTACTCTCTGTCACAACACCACTCTAAGTGAAAGGTTATAGCACAGATATCTAATTGCGGGTGGGAGGTGTCATAGACCTGTTTTCTTTAGACCTGCGGGAAATCTCACCTACAGACAGAGCTCTGGAAAATCCAATTACATTATATGCAGCTGCATGGCATCATTGGGGAGGAAGGGAGTCATTGTTCCATCCTCTCAGGCCTGGGTAGAGGGCAACCTCACATACAGAACCAAAAAACCCATCCAGATTATCCAGCTGTACATCACTCTTCTCCCATTCCCCTTTCTATACTCCAAACACACTGTGCAGAAATCTCAAAACCAGCAAAAGAGCCTGGTTTCACTGTCAGAAACAGCTGCACTGTGGCTGCATGCAGCATGATGGCTCCAGTGAGGCTGCTGGGGGCAGGGAGGGACAGCGGAGGATGGGTGGTTAAGTGGCAGCATTTAAAGTTTCCACGCGTGGGGCGCCTGGGTGGCGCAGTCGGTTAAGCATCCGACTTCAACCAGGTCACGATCTCGCGGTCCGTGAGTTCGAGCCCCGCGTCAGGCTCTGGGCTGATGGCTCAGAGCCTGGAGCCTGTTTCCGATTCTGTGTCTCCCTCTCTCTCTGCCCCTCCCCCGTTCATGCTATGTCTCTCTCTGTCCCAAAAATAAATAAAAAACGTTGGAAAAAAAAAAAATTTAAAGTTTCCAGGCGTTAAGTGTAAGCCCCTTTAAATGGGCTGCCTACAGAGAAGGTGTGTCAGGCAAAACTGTTGAGCGCCTGGGAGCCGGGCAAGAGAGCTGGGACAGGGAGGAGGCTTCCCTCATGAGCTGTCCCGCTGTGCCACGCAAAAGGCTGGTAGTTCCTAACTACTTTCTGAGAGTTTTCATGAGCACCTCACATATGCCATTTTGCTTCAGAAGCACAAAGCAAATAGAAATGGGGTCTCAGACTTGATGATTCTAACCATGGCTGCAGCAGAGTGTATTCCCCGGCACACGCACACACATGCATTTGGCTCAAATGTGAATTTAAGAGGCGATTAAGGAAATGTGCAGTTTCATCCCGCAAGCCTCTCAGTGGGCAAGGAAAATGATAAATGCTCATTTCAGGGCTCTGGATGGCAATCACTACCCACTTCAACGGTGTCATTCAGACATCACCATGACAACCACGGAAAGGCTTCCTTCCTCTGTGGCAAAGACAATAGAAATTTTAATTAAGGCTATTCATTTTTTTGGTCTGACCAATGGAAGAAAAACATCAACAAAATGTTACCCAGAAATACATGACCAGAAACACTTTCAGAATTCAAAAATACTTCTGCTGCTTTCCACTGAGTCACATGATCTACGTCCCCCAAAGCCCTCCCTCCTACCCCTTCCACAACTCAAATTTTATAGATCTCATAAATCCAGACGTGTCTAGATCTTTTATCAAACATTATAAAACTAGGTAAACATTCAAATTTAATTTTCTGACTATGATTGAGAACAGGATTTTAGTCATTTTTATTTCAGTCATAAAATTCAAAAGGTCTGGGACATTTTCATAAAGTACTTCCAATAAACTCTGAAAGGACCCAAGATTACACGGGTGTTCAGTGGCCTTTGAGCAGGAGTAGATCTAGATTTAAACATATGCTTTGTTCCGCTGGGTGACTTTGGGTTAGTTACTTAACCTCTCTGAGATTTAGCTTCCTCGTCTGGAGGACAGAAGTAATAATGGCTACCTTGTAGCATCAAGAGAAGCAATGATGGCCATAACATGATGGCATGTTCATTGGCCAGTAGCAGTGAGCTATACGTAAATGGCAACAAGTATAATCATCACTCTGCCTTATTTTGCCCTGGGAGAATTAAGGTGGCCCTATCCCCTCTTCCTAGGAAACATCTCTGGCATGTGTTGGATTCTCTCCCTTCACACAGGCCTAAATCCAAACTTCATCTTCTCTCAACAGCCTCCTCACTGATCTCCCTGTTTCTAGATGCCACTCTCTCTGGTCCACTGTCCTCATGGACACCCAGCTGATATTCTAAAATCCAGAACTATGCTGGTCACTTTGCTCTGTATGAACCTCTGACAGAACTTTCATGGAGAAAAATATGGCATTGGAGAACTAGAAAACCCCAATGTTGTAATGATGTTGATTCTTCCCCTAAATTAATCTATAAATTCATTGTGAAACCAATCAAGGTCTCATGGGGCTTTCATGTAGCTTCACAAACCCATCTTAAATCTAAGTTAAAGAGCAAATGGACAAGAATAGCCAAGGACATTTCATCTCCATAGAAAAATTCTACTGGGCAAGATTATTCTAGAGGAAACAATTTTTTGTTTCAATGGGTTTGATTTTGGAGAAATGTGTTTAATACAAATTTAGCACAAAAATGGGTAGGCAGGGAGAAAATATGTTAATGAAAGCACTGACAGGTGGCCTTTGACTGGAGGTGGAAAAAACTGGGTAACTTTCTCTGCCAACCTAAGTGTAGGAATCAAGCCTGGGAAAGGGGAGGCAAAGAAGCAAAGCAGATTGAGAAAGAGGTAATGATCGTTGCCAAAGACCTAATGTGTCTCCAGCACCATGTATGTGTTTTCCTTTAATATTCCTCATGAGCAGGTAAGGTGGCTAGCATTATTTCTATTAAAGATTAGGAAACCCTTAAGAAGAGTGATTTGCCCAAAGGCAAAGACCTCTTGTGAGTGGTAGAGTAAGGACCCAAAACTTACTTTCTGGGATTTCTCTTTCTTCCATACTTGTGAGCTGCTCCAGGCCTGTTCTTAGCAGTCCCAGGTATCAGCAGGGAGACAGAGAGCCCAGGTGCCAGGTGTGTGCAGCAAAGTGCTGGCAGGCTCACGGGAAGGTTGGGGAGGAGAGGCATCTAGCAGATATACTCCCACAACCCTCACTCCCCAATACCCCTTTTACCTGGAAGGCACCTGGACCTTACTTAACAGACAAACACATGTGCACACAATAAATGAGAAGGCCTCAGAGCCCAAGAAATCCAGGTCATGCTCCAAGTTGCCAACTTACTGTGTAATGGGGAAAGAACTCTCCGCATTTTAAGCCTCTCACAGGTTGTAAATCTTCAGCTTTACTCTGACTGCCTGACAGCATATTCTGCCCTCAAACATACAGTTGAATCTCAATAAATTTCACTTCACTCATCCATAAATCCTGTTTAGAAAAAAAAAAAAATGCATATCCATGGTCCAGCTGGCCCTTACATCAGTGAATTCCCCTCCTGTGCAGGTCTTATAACTTTCATGAGGTATTTAACTGGGTTACAAGTAGACTATGAAATACTGACATCAGCAATTATACTTGGATAAATAAAAGGGAACAAATTACCTAAGGGCACAGACACTCCACTACATTTCTTCCCTTTACTCATTCAATTTGACGTAACTACCCATCACCACCACCACCACCCTCCATGATCTTTTCCTCGCAAAACAAAACAAAACAAAAGGTGTGCACAAAATTGTGATCATTAAAAACTTGGTGGTCTTTAGAAAAGGGTAAGTAAGAAATGAAAGGGTGAAAGGTAGGTGGTTTCTAGGAGTGACTAGATTGTGACACCAGCTCAATTCAGGGACAAATACTTGTGATACCTCTTCCCCCCGCCCCAAAATCTCTTTTCTAGGACAAAAATCCTCAGACTAGTTCAAGTGGCACAACATGTGGAAGTCATGATCTTTTTGCATAACCCAAAGGAATACATATTTTATGACACAGTCTTTTTTTGGTTCCCTACTTATAAAAAGTAATACATACCCCTTAGAGAAAAATCAAAAAACCTAGAAAAACAGACAACTGAGAAAAAATAAATCACCTCTAAGGGCACCAACCAGATTCTAGTCAGGATAAACTAATATAAGCCAAAAATTTTGGAGAACTGGATAGGATTTTTGTGCTGTTCCCTAAATTCCACCAGTAGCCATTTATTTATTTGGGTAAGCATTGCCCTTCCTAGCCTTTCTTCTCTTTTTTTGCTTTGATAACTTTTTTGAGGCGTAATTCACATGTCAAACAATTCACACACTTAAAGTGTACAATGCAATGGCTTTCATATACTCAGAGTTGTGCAACCATAACCCCAATTTTAGAACATTTTCCTCACCCTAAAAGGAAACTCCATACATACCCTTTTAGCTGTCATCCCTCTGCCAACCCTAATCTATTTTCTATCTCTATGGATTTCTGTATTCTGAACATTTCACATGCACTGTCTTCTTTTGTGGCTGGCTTCTTCCCTTTAGTATCATGTTTGCAAAGTTCATCCTTATAGCATGTACCTCATTTTTTATTGCCAAATAACATTCCATTATATGGATATATCACATTTTATTTATCCACTAATCAGCTGGTGGACATTTGGGTTATTTCCACTTAGGAGATATTATGAATAATGCTGCTTTGAACATTCATGTATGAGTTCTTATGTGGACATGTGTTTTCATTTCTCTTAGGTATGTGCTAAGAGTGGAATTTATGAATCATATGGTAATTCTATGTTTAGCCTTCTGAGGACCTACAGACTGGTTTCCAACATGGCTGCATATTCTCACCAGCAGTGCATTAGTATTCCAATTTCTCCACAATCTTTTTTTTTTTTAAGTGTAATTTTAATGTTTATTTTTGAGAGAGAGCCAGCCAGCCAGCCAGCCAAAGAAGGTGGGGGGCGTGGGGGGGGGGGGCGTGGTGGTGGCAGAGACAGAGGGAGACAGAATCCAAAGCAGGCTCCAGGCTCTGAGGTGTCAGCACAGAGCCTGATGCAGGGCTCGAACTCATGAACCGTGAGATCACAACCTGAGCCAAAGTCAGACACTCAACCGACTGAGTCACCCAGGTGCCCCCCAATTGCTCCACATTCTTACCAGCACTTTTTCATTATCTTTTTAAATCCAGATGTGTGTGTGTGTGTGTGTGTGTGTGTGTGTGTGCGCGCGTGCATGTGTGAAGTAGTATCTCATTATGATTTTAATTTGCATTTCCTTAATGGCTAATGATGCTGGGCATCTTTTCACATGTTCATGGCCATTTGTTTGTGTACCTTCTTTGGCTCAGCTTTTCTTTGAAACTGCAAGAACCTCTGGACAGGGATACTGCTTGAACTCAAATGTTACTTATTAACTGACTTATCTTGGGTAAGTCACTTAACTTTTACCAGCTCCAAGTTCCTTATCTGTATTACTACTAAGTACCTAATAGAGGATGTGAAAATTGAGATAAAGCATGTAAAAGACTTAGCACACAGCTGGGCGCTCAGTAAAGAATCTGCAAGTGACGGCTATTATTATTAACAACACACTTGATCATGAACACTTTACATTCCATTAACTCTTTGAAGCAGTTCTTCCCATACGGTGACAGTCTAAGATCTAGGAGAGAGAACCTGGGAACAGGAGGCTAGGGGAGTTCAAAAGAGGGAGAAAAAAGGAAAAAGAAAACAGTGACTAGCAGACCACTTTCAGAATCTTGTTTTAGGAGTCACTGCCAAAGGCCAGCTTTGATCCTGTTCTCCCACCCTTCCAATGATATAAGCACCTAATTCACAGTATTAAATCCATTTCTGTTTAGAATAGCTAGTTTCCTGTTACTGCCATTTAACCCTGACTGAAATAGGAAGGCAGGCTTAATCCAGCTGTATCACTATGGCCTTGTACACTGCATGACAAAGAACATTAGGTGATCAATAACCAAAGTGAACCAAATAGAATGAGTACGCGAATAAATGGACAGAGAATGTGTTTGGGATATATGCTCAGCTGGATGATTGAGGACCCCTTCCCCAAAAGTCCTAAAAAAGGCTGAGAAACAGTACCTAAGACCCAGCAGCCAAACTTCTCACTGCCCAATCCAGAGCCCATCACTGCTGCACAGATGTCTACATTACAATATTTTTCAGCTCTTTATTGCCAATACTCAAGGATTACAGATTTTAGAGAATGCTGCTTTCCTTTATTTATTTCTTGAAGTCGTAAGTGAGAAGGTGAAAAGGCCTCCACTTATGCTTTTTGGCATATAAATAGCTCACAGTGTAAAGAAAAGGGGAGTCAGTGGTTCCAAATTCAAAATAAAGACAGGCTGTTCTGACAAGGTCCAAATTACAGAGCGCTCCAGGCACAAACACAGAGAGACATTTTTCAGAGAAAATCTATTTTCCTATTCAGTTCTGGAAGAGAGAGTCAAGCCAAGAAAATCCTCAGAGCCTTCCACAAATTGATTTGGTTTCAGCAGCCATTTGGGGCAATGCACAGACAACAAACCGCCTCTTAGGCTTCTGTCCTTGCCATGTTCCTTTCCTTTAGACTGGAGAAGGACTACCGCCACTGGATTCTCCAACATGGCGCAAAGACAGAGCAAGCCCTACATTCCTGCTGTACAGCTTTGCAAATCATTATCTTTCCCCAGTATCCTTCATGGCCCAAACTGCAAGATACTCTCAAAGACCTGGGAGTATCAGAGCATGACAGGTTTGGATCTTCTGGTCCATTTTGTGGGGCCCCTCTTGACAGCCCTGCATTGCTGTAAAACATTCTTTATTTCTTCATGTTATCATTTACTGAAGTCATCAGCCAAACACCCCTTCACATATGTCTCCTGATTCACTAAGCATGAACAATTGCTGAGTGCCTGCTGTATATGCATCCTTTGAGAATACAGTTCCTCTAAACACCAGACTGACTGTTTCAGGGTCAACACTTCTAAATGTTTCATTTCCTAAGTTCATTATGGTATTATTTTTAATAGTAAAATAACCAAACTGTCCAACCATAAGGGAATAAATAGTTAAACAAAATACGGTGTTTTCTACTTGGTAGAATACTGCCCAGCCATTAAAAACAAAGTTTGTGAAAAATCTAAGCTTAATAAGTACTTATGTTAAATAAAAACCAAGCAGGACCCACACACACTGTTATAAAATATAATCTCAACTATGTTTATGAAATGCAAAGAATAACAATGGATAAAAATAGGCCAAAATGTTAAAGATTATGAATAATATCTTCTCTGCATGCTTCTTTGAATATCCCTGCTCACTGTGGAAAATTTAGAAAATAAATAAAAGCATAAAAAATAAAAATAAGTCACCTGTAACATTTCACCACTGTTACCAATTTGGCATTTTGCTGTCTGTTTATGTAAGACTAAAAATTTATAAATATAGTTTGCATGTATTGCTTGCAAAATTTTTAAAAATCTTTAACACGGGGAGAAATAATACATGAATATTTTAACTGAAAAGTCAAAATCGTATGCAGAAAATGACTAAAAGCATGTTCTGTAAAGACTTATTTTTCACTGCTTTGTACCATCAGATTTGTGCCATGTCATATATAGCTACTTAAAATAAACAAAAATTGGGGCACCTGGGTGGCTCAGTCAGTTGAGTGTCCAGCTCTTGATTTCAGCTCAGGTCACGATCTCAGAATTCGTGGAATTGAGTCTTGCTTTGGGCTCTGTGCTGACAGCATGAAACTTGCTTAGGATTCTCTCTCTTCCTCTCTCTCTCTGCCCCTCCCCTGCTCACCCTCTCTCTCTCAAAATAAATAAACTTTAAAAAAATAAAATAGGGGCACCTCAGTGGCTCAGTCAATTGAGTGTCTGACTTTTGATTTTGGCTGAGGTCATGGTCCCAGGATCATGGGATGGGATTGAGCCCTGTGTCGGGCTCCACACTAAGCATGGAGCCTGCTTAAGATCCTCTCTCTCCCTCCCTCTGCCCCCCTCCCCTGCTTGTGTTGTCTCTCTAAAATAAAAGATAAAAAAAATTTTAAGTAAAATAAAATAAAATAAATGAAAATTCTTCTTCTACCTGCGCCCCCCTCCAAAATCCAGAAAAATTAAGGTGAAATGAAATGAATGTTTTTTTCCCCTCTTCTCTATCATCCAATTTTGGAAGTAATGTAGTTACACTACCTTGATGATGAAAAAAATAACGTTAAAAATTCTATGCTTTCATCACAGTCACCATAATCCAAAGTATCTATTAGCAACTTCCCTTTAAACAACTGAGTCCCCCCAGGCAGCTTTCTTTGCTACAGAGCCCCAGGGAATGGCAGGTTGGAGCCCTCAGCTGAATATCTGCCGGGGGGGGGGGGGGGGGGGGGGGGGGGGGGGCTGCTGCAGGAACCCCAAGCCCCAGTCCACACCTGAGAGCACTTCCTCCAGACGGGGCAGGGGAAGCAGAAACACATCCATAGATGATGTCACAGTACGGCATGAAGGTTAAGGCTGGGCAAGGAGGCCTTTGAAATGATTGGCAACAGAGATTAGTTTGCTTCTTTTCCCCCAACTGTCCCTGTATTTCCTTCCCCTGAACATTCTTCCCCAGGCTTCCACTGCAACCCCTCCTCTGCAACCTACTATCATTAGTCTCACAATTCCACCTAAACCCAGAGTTTATAAGCACTTTCAAAATGAAGTGTTTCATTTGACACTCTCAAAACAAACAAACAAACAAACAAATCCCATGAGATTGGAATCGCCCCTACTCTCTAGTTGAGGAAGATGAGACTCTCTGGAAGGTTAGTGGATCCATTTAGCCAAAACCCAGGGCTTAGTCTCTAAACACTGTGCCACCCTTGACAGCAGGCATCTAGGTTCTGAAGTCAAGGACAGTCCTTCTCATTTAGGCTTTTGGCACAGCCTGAGAGGACATGTCTGGGGAAGGTGTTGGCCTAGCAAGCTGGGTGCCACCCAGTACGGACATCCCTAGGCATTCAAATAGGCCATCTAACAAACAGCAGGTCCTTGGAGGCATTGACCAGCTGCAGAAGATTGGCTGCTGGGGTTTCCAATAACCGCCCCCATGAAAGTCCAGAACTACAGACCAGGAACAAGCCTAGTCAGGCTTCACAAATTGGAAAGGTTTAAATCCCACCTCCCCTTCCTACTCTGTGACCTTGAATAAGTTACTTAACTGGTTTCCTCATTTACAAAACAAAGATGGTTATAGTGCCCTCTTTGTAGAATTTTTGGATAGATCAACTGAAATGTTCATGATGGTAAACACTTCACATGCACTGGTGCACAGTAACCATTCAACAGGCAACAGCAAGTATAAATTATACTAACAATTAATATTAGATTGATAGAAGAGCATATCACAGTGGGAGAACAAGAGACAGTGTTCAAGATTACTGAAGAAAAAAAGGACCTTCAGTTTCTCAGTCTTTTTCATCTTCAATATGTTCACACAGTCACTGGAGTCCCTTCATATTCAGTGCCTTTCCCCCTCAAGATGTCCTGCTATAAAGAATCAGTAAAAATCATGTCATGCACTGTGTGAATTCTGATGAATTTCCACCCATAAATTACTGAGCAGAGAGAGACAATTTTATAAGACCTACAAGGCAGCATCTAAAGTCAAACAGAAGGCAGCCACAGCACCCTGGAAACGGAGTGGAGCCTGCTCCCCTCCGCGCCAGCCGAGGCAGCAGCTGGGACATGCGTGTATACCACACCAACGGTCTTGGCACCTGGAAAGCCTGGGCAGCAATCAAACTCTGCCACCGTGACGCCTCTGATATGTTCTCCTTCTGGGCCCAGTTTCCTTGTCTGCAAAACAAGTGCTGGACTAGCCGAGCTTTGGTGTGCCCCAGAGACCTTTAATCTCCAAGTTCCTCTGCATGCATCTTTGCAGACCGGTGCTGGCTTCACGGCCTGCATTGAAGCCTCATGCACCCATTACTATGCATCTCTCTGGGTGCTGGCAATGAGGGCAAAGAAGGTGGCACTGGTTTCGATTTTCAGAAAATATCTGACAGCCCTTCAGAAATCTCACCATAAAAAGAAACTAGCTCTTACCAATCACAGATGATAAACTAACAACCAATCTTGCAGGGACAATGACCCAAAAGAGGTATTGCGATGGCCAACAAGGAGGAGGAGGTGAAGTTTAAAGTGAGAGTGGGTTAGGGGCGCCTGGGTGGCGCAGTCGGTTAAGCGTCCGACTTCAGCCAGGTCACGATCTCGCGGTCCGTGAGTTCGAGCCCCGCGTCAGGCTCTGGGCTGATGGCTCGGAGCCTGGAGCCTGTTTCCGACTCTGTGTCTCCCTCTCTCTCTCTGCCCCTCCCCCGTTCATGCTCTGTCTCTCTCTGTCCCAAAAATAAATAAAAAACGTTGAAAAAAAAAATTTAAAATAAAAAAAAAATAAAGTGAGAGTGGGTTAGATTAGCATGACAGGCAGAAAGATGACAGGGACAATATACCCGGCCAAGTACAAGTCTAGAATTGCTGTGCTGAGTTCTGCACTTTTGAATTTGAGAAAACCTTCAAGTGTTGGTAATTAGACCTGAATCTTATCATCACCACTTAATACATGAGTAATGTTTTATAAACACAAACACATTCAGGTGTCACTTAACTCTCATTCACAACAAACATTTCTTTCTATCGTAATCAGATGAGGAAAGGGGTTTGAGGAGGTTAAGTGACTTGCCCAAGATCCCACAGCTAGGAAGTGCAGGGCTGGCAGGCAAACCATGGCCTGGAGTCCAAATTCAGTGGTCTTTCCAGGTTTTTTATGCCTGCCTTCTGCAAGCCAAAATGGAGAGGAGAGCTCACATTCAGCGTGATTTCATTTGTGTGTGTAACCAGCACCGGGAGCCAAGTCGGGGAGAAGCCAACAATGCAAATTTTAAAAGTGAAGTCCCCAAACATAAATGTCATAGGATGCCATTAGGGAACATCCCTGACACACGGCTTCTGCCGCTAAAGCAGTGGTTCTCAACTGGGGTGATTTTGCCCCCAGGGGACATGTGGCAACGCCTAGAGACGTTTTTGATCATCACAACTGGGGGATGTTGCCAGCATCCAGGGCGTAGAAGCAAGAGATGTTGCTAAACATCCTACAATGCACAGGACAGCCCCCACAATAAGGAATAATGTGCTTCAAAACAGATGACAGATGACACACTGCATCTTAGCAAACAAAAGGAACAGAAAGATGAGTTGCATTTTACACCTATCAGGAAGTATTAATATTCTGGACTTGACTTTGGGTTCCTTCCAGGCTGGGTTCTAGCCCTAATGCACTGTGTGATCCCAGGCAACTCACTTGACCCATCTGTGTCATATTTCCCCTGTAAAACAAGGCAGGAGGAGGTAAGGGGTGGAACATTTTTTTAACAAAGTTGATTCTCAAGCATTTCTGTACCTGATAATGGCCTGGGATTCTGGCTAAAATGCAAAATTCCTAGATTTCATTCCTAGAGATTCTTCATTTTTAATAAGCACCCCCAGGGGAATCTCTTATAAACAGTTAAAAAAAAGTAGTTTGAATAGCATAAGAACAATTTTAAAAAATGAAATAAAATGTGTGTGGTTTTGTCTAAGCAGGATTTGTAAGTTTGAGGAATGGTGCCACCAGCACCCCAGGAGTTAATCCAGGGGTCTCCTTACCTGTGGGAAAACTATGGCAGCTCTCTCAAGGGAGCTCCAGCTTCTCTAAGGCCCAGGGCTTGGGAAGCAGCCCCACCTTGAGACAAGCTAAGGAGCAGCTGAAACTACAAGAACAGCCCCTCAACCTGAGAAGCTGCTCATGGAACAAAGCCCCAGCCACACACACTCCAGAGAGGCTGGGGAGGGGATGGTAGGACTTAGAACACCAAGACAAATGCATTAGCCAACAAGGAACATAACCATTCTCAAATCACATAAAGGAACACAAGGGCAAACCCAAATACATTTAGAGAAGGGACTCATTCACTCACAGCAATAATTCAGTCCCTTATTAACTCCTCTGTGAAGACATCTCTACAACACTCAAGAAGAACCTGGCAGAAGTGAGGCCTCAGGGATCCCAGCCTACAAGGGTTGAACTTTCACTATAAGCACCTGCTACTTTGCCCTGTTTGCCCTCTAGACTCAAGCTGAAAGCCATCCTCTGCTAGTCACTCAGAGCCCGGTTCCCCAGCCCTCCTTCCTGACACCTCCTTCACAAGTTTGAGAAAAGTAAACCCAGGCCCTGGCTAATGAACAAAATATAAACAGATTCATACCCTGTTTGTTCATTTCTATCTTGAATCTTCACTAAGGCATCCTTATCCTGTCCAGGTCCCAGCCTAATTACCAGGCAGAGTGACACAGCCAGAGTACACCCTGGTCATAGACAGGGGTGTGAGGTCCATCCATAGGGACTTCTCAGCAAGCCAATACCACACAGGAAAGGAGTAGCACAATCCTCTCATTTGTCACTTCAGCCTTTCTGCCTCCATAACCGATGTGGAGCAAACTACGACTGTAGATATCACAGGCTTCTGCCACAGATCTTCTCATAAAGGGAAATTGCTGATAGGACTGGGTAGACACATCTCACTCCTTATTCAGGGAATGTCCCTGAACATTAATAATTAACATAGAATCACCTGTAGAATGTTTTAAAACCCATGACACCAATGTCCCAACCTAGACCAAATAAATCAGAATATCTGGCACTGGATCCCAGGCATCAATATTTTTTAAAAGCTCCAAAGGGATTCTATGGCCAAGGATGGCATCCACCAAGCGAAGGTCTCATAGTGGGGACACTGGGATCCAACTTGCCAACTAAAAGTACCAGTGACATTCAGCCCCAAAGTAGGTTTCGGATAACAATAAAAGGAAGCAGGGGCGCCTGGGTGGCTCAGTCAGTTGTGGGTCTGACTTCGGCTCAAGTCATGATCTCACAGCTCCTGAGTTTGAGCCCCACATCAGGCTCTGTGCTGACAGCTCAGAGCCTGAAGCCTGCTTCAGATTCTGTGTTTCCCTCTCTCTCTGCCCCTCCCTGCTTACGTTCTCTCTCTCGACAATAAACATTTTAAAAATTAAAAGAAAAACAATAAAAGGAGGCAGAAGAAAAGGCTTCCCTTCTTCCAAAGGAAGAAAAGCAACCTGTCATGGAAATTTTATTTTATTTTATTTTATTTTTAGAGAGAGAGACAGCACAAGCAGGGAAGGACAGAGGGGAGGGGAGGAGAGGGGAGGGGAGGAGGGGGGAGGGGAGAGGGGGACAGAGAATCCCCAGCAGGCTCCACATTCAGCACAGAGACCCACACTAGGCTTGATCCCATGACCTTGGGACCACGACCTGAGCCGAAACCGAGTTGGACGCTCAACTGACTGAGCCACCCAGGCACCCCTGACATGGAAATTTTGAATAGGAGCTAAACAGCAGAAAAGTAGCTTCTTTACCAAGTGCATAAAACCACTGGGTTTTGACCCCTAAATGTTTATTTCAGTCAAGTGCTAGAACTGTACCAGACCCTGAAAGAAGAAACAGCAAAGTGTGAAACAAGGCATCTCGTCTTAAAGAGTGTAGACCTTCCGAGGAAGTAAAACTAGAAGCATGAAGCAGCTCATGTTAAGGCAGGATCTCCTGGTGTTACCTACAGGGGAGGGCAAGGAGCTGGAGGAGGTCAGACAGCCGGGGCCCGGCCCCAGGGGCGCTTTGGGCTCCGGGCTCCCGGCTCCAGCCTCCTCTGGGCTTCCAGCCATGCTCAGATACCCCCACAGGTGCTGCAGGACTCAATTCCCAGTCTGTTTCCTATATGATTCGGTCCACCCTGCTGGCCTATTGCCAGCCAGCTCTAAAATGTCTAAGCGAGGGACACAAGGGGCCTCTTAGTGCCTGCAAAGTTGCAGCTATATTCATTTCCCTTCCAAATTAACATCCTCCTGCCCCATAATAAAGCTGTCAGCTCCCAACAAAGGGTGCTGGCTAAGAAAGGTGGCCAAGGCTATTTAGGCAGAGGGCACAGCAGCTACTTGATGCCAAGGGTGGGAAGCCCAGAGTAAGACCCTAGCCCTCCACACTGACAGCCAGCTTTCCTATCACCAGAATACACTCGAATGCCCCTCTCTGCCTGGCAGTCTTTCTTCACTGCACATTTACCACTAGGCCAATGCACTTGGGACCGAAACATAATTAATCCCTGCTCTAGCCACATTTCATTTTTTTTTTCCCAGAGAATGAATCTGATAGACCCGCAGTGTCAATAAGGGAGCACCACTCTGAATGCTAATTGCCCCCACAGGTTCTACAGAGGGCACGGGAGAGGCCTGGAGGCTGGCCTTCACAGCATGGGCACTCTCAGGTTTGGAAACCCTACCTGGCGTTATCATCAGCAACTCGATGCAGGGACCGCCCTCCCAGTCGAGACAGCAGTAGCCAGAGACCCTCAAGTTTCCTCCAGGGTAACATAAGGCTGGTGGCCAAAGCCGTGATGATCAGGCAGCAGGGGCGGGGGGGGGGGGGGGGCAGAGAGTGAGCTGCCTGCAGACTGCACAGTTCCGCTCTGCTCCACTACACTGAGGGGAACCAGCAGAGGGTGAGGATTTAAAACGCAGCAGTTGAGATTTAGGTTAGATTCACAGATGAACTTCCTGACAGAGAGGGAAGCGCTGGAAAGACTGACCCATTACTTAAATTTCACTGGGGAGCCACAAGAGGCTGATTGTACTGTCTGCCAGGAAGCAAGTGAGCTGTGTGAAGAGGGAGCCTTCTGTGCACAGTGATCAGAAGCAGGGACCTCGCTGGAGTGACCCACAGCCCTCTAACATGCCATCACTTTTCTGCTTTTTAGTGTAAGATAAATAGAACAGTCTGATAATCCCCACAAATATGCAATTTTAAATGTACTTATTACTTGATCTAGGAATTCCAGTTCCAGGAATCTAAGAAAATAGTTAAAATCCTTAGTCAAATATTTTTGTGTATTTTAGGGGAAATACGTATTTACGTATTTTAGTGGACACAACCTAAATGCCCAACTACTGAATGGAGAATTAAGTAAATTATGGCACATGTACTCTACAGACTATTATCTAGCAAAAAATGTTTTTAAGGGATAGGTAATAATCTGGGAAACACACATGACATGATATAATGTGAAGGGAATAAAGCATACTAAATTGCATATTTTAGAAAAACAGTGTATGGGCACTTTGAAAAAGAATGGAGGGAAATACACCAAAATGTTAGCAGTAATCATCTCTGAGTGTGGAAGTAAAAGTTTTTAATTTCCTCTATTGGTATTCTCCAGATATTATAAAATTAGCACATTACCTTAATAATCAGAAACCGTAGGCATTAAAAAAGAAAAGAAAACTGTTCTCTGACATACCTCAGCGCCATAAATCTACTTCATCTACGTGGACATTATTCCCAGAAAGCAAAACGGTGACACTCAATCTTGTACTTGGCAAGACAAACACATTCTCGCTTCCAAAATGGCTCAGCATCCCCACTGCAGCCACCTGAAAACCACTTGTCACCATTTCCCACTGGGAAGTATGGGGGGGTCTTCCCTCTCAAAGATTCATGGGGCTCTCATTCTGAGGCCAGACCCTCCCTTCACATCCAATTACAACACACCTAAGTGAGTCTGAAAGGCAAGGGAGAAAGGTGGAATCCTGCAAAGAACAGGGATTTACTGGATTAACCCTGAGAAGTCTTGAACTGCCAGATTTAGAGATGGCCGCTATTTACTCAACGTCCACTATACGCCAGGAACTGGACAGGATGCCTTCACATACTTTGCCAAGTAGGAATCATTAGCCCTGTTTTATACAAGAGACTGAGGCTCCAGAACTTCCATTAACTTGCCTCAAATCACATAGACAGTAAGTGGCAGGGCTGGGACTAAATGCTGCTCACCCAACTCCAAGTCAAGAAAGGTTTCTTTCCTAATCACTTCTAACATCAGCATCTGTGCAGGGAACAAGATGCAAAACACACTTCTTCCTTGCAGACTTACACCCCCACCCTTGGTAGCTGAGACAGGTCACTCACGGCTACTTGGCCACTTTCTGTTCCTACCACTACCTATGGATGCAAACACTCTAGCCCCATGTGGACACTTAAAAAAAAATTTTTTTTTAATGTTTATTTCTTCTTGACAGAGAGAGAGACAGAGAGACAGAGAGACAGCATGAGTGGGAGAGGGGCAGAGAAAGAGGGAGACACAGAATCTGCAACAGGCTCCAGGCTCTGAGCTGTCAGCACAGAGCCCGATGCGGGGCTCAAACTCACGGACAGTGAGATCGTGACCTGAGCCGAAGTCGGACGCTCAACTGACTAAGCCACCCAGGCGCCCCCCATGTGGACATTTTAATGACCTACTGTGGCCAAATGACCCTTCAGAATGACCCAGCACTGCAAGATGAGGCTCACTAACAAGGCCTTCTCTAGGGGTGTCTGAAACTCTGATGAGAATATTTATGAATATTCCTGTATTCATAAAGGAGAATCTCCCTTATGCTCAAAACATCTCTGAAGAAGTCAGGCTCTTGTCCCCTTTTGCAGATGGGAAAATTGAGGTTGGAAAGCAGGCTGACCTGTTCTAAGTCTAATACGCGGCAGAGCTAACACTAGAACTCAGGTTGTCTGATTTCTGGCCCAGTGATCTTTCTACCACAGAGGAGAATACGAAGAACTTGGGCTCTGAAGCCTGAAGGCCCAGATTCAAATCTCCACACTGCTACCTACAAACTGTGTGACCTTGGGCCCATTACTTAAAACCTAAGTCTCATTTTGCTCCATTGCAACATAAAGAAAATAACAGTCCCTACTTAGCACAGTTGTTATGAGGATTAAATGGGATAATACATGTAAAAGAACTAGCAGGTAGATGTTCACATAATCCTGAAGGCATAGCACTAACACTCTTCCATCTTATCTCCCTAATATGCAAGGTCCAAAAGGCTTTGTCTGAAAACAGGGTCATGAGGGCCCACACCAACTTAGATGCAACCGGCTTTCGGCTTTGCAAGGCCTGGCCAGTAGCTTGCACCTAGCTTTCTGATGTCTTACTGAGATGATGCTGAACACGCTTTTCTCTCCCCATAAGGCCTCTGTCCCACTTCAGGCCCTAATTCCAACCCTCCTTCAGTGGCACCTCTGATCAGCCCATCCAGGAGGTCTTCCCTTATCTGCCCAGACTGGTTTAGGTCCTATAGATTCCTGGACTTACAGCCCTACCAGATGCTCACCACTATTATCCACATTGGCTGTGTACTTGCCTGTCTCCCCCACTACAATGAAGGCAGGGACTGCGGCTATATTCGCTGTTCAATCTTCAGCACCTATCTGTATTGGTTTCCTATTGCAACTGTAATGAATTACCACAAATTAATGGCTTAAAACAACACAAATGTATGGTCTCACAGTTCTGGAGGTCAGAAGTCCAAAATCAGTCTCACCGGGCTAAAGTCAAAGTCGATCAGGAGAGCTGCACTCCTCCTCCATGGGAGAATCCATTCCTCACCTTTTGCAGTTCCCAGAGGCCACCCACATCCCTCAGCTCATGGCCCTGCATCACTCCAACCTGTTACCTTCATCATGTTTCCTTCTTTCATTCGGACCCTCTTGTAAGAACCCTTCTGATTACATTGGGTCCATCTAGATAAAACAGAAGAATCTCTCATTACAGGATCCTTCACTTAATTATACCTATAAAGTCCCTTTTACCATTTAAGGTAACATATTCCCAGGTTCTGGGGATTAGAACATGGACATCTTTGGGAGTGGGGAGAGGAATCACTCGGCCTACCCCACTATCACAGCATCTAGGACACAGCAAATGGGCAGTGACTGCCTGCCTCATGCAAGAGGCTATGCTCCATCTGGTCCTAAACCACTGAGAAGTGGAATCTTCTCGGCTGGTTTGGGAAAGTCCCAAAGCCTGACACGTCCCCTCCGTTCTAGTCAAAATCTCTGAAAAGGGCCCTCTCTCCATAACCTGCAACTCCAGATTTCTTCAGCTAACTTGGAAGTAGCCCACACTTACATCTCCATACCTCCACTCTAGGTAAAAATCTACTAGCTAATTCTCTGAACCCTGAAAGTATGGATGAATCAGTCTCAAAAAGCATCTGGCAATTGCCCTTTGCGTAGACTGACAGGCACAGTCGATGGCTTCCCAGAGCTCACAATCCACATGGCATCATCACAATGTGAACAGAAGCCAAAAGGCAGCAAGATAAGGGTTCTATCACTTACCAGCATGAGTCAGATTCGATAAATATCACATATTATAAATACAGCACATTCTTTGAAATTCTATCAAAATCAGGCTTTAAATTAGCAGGTTACAGTAGCAACCTAGCAACCCAAACACATGTATTTCCACATGAGCCTGGTACCTAAACAAAATGATGTTAGGATCCCTGAGAAGAGGAGCAGGCTGGGTCGAGGGTTCACCACTTTACAGAATATGACAGGCGGCTAGGATTTGGCGATGGAAGGAACCCAAGCTGAGATCTGAATCCTTTCTCTCCAATCTATCCTGTGTTACCCTGGGCTTATTAGTCAGCCTCTCTGAGCTCTCTCAATATACACAACAACTGAGACCACCAATACTGACCCACAGGTAAAATGCTTAGCAGGTAGTATATTTTCACTAGCAGATGACCTCCTTTTTCCTGCCCCTGAAATAATAAAGCTGGCAGGGCAAGTAACTCCTCTAGGAAAATACAAATTGGTGTATATGCACGGTTATCCACACAATGCCCACCTCTGTGATTTCTGCCCTGCCCAACCTGTATCTCCACTTTTTTCTTTAAATGGACTACATAGACAACAATAGCTGTCAAATAATGATTTTGATTTTGTAACTATATTTCTCTTCGAATACACATGAAAAATTATACACTCATGTACAAAGCTATTAAAATTAAAAACATTCACCCCTGTATTATCTCATACACATTCACACTTTGGGAAACTCTGGTGAAAAAACATGGCTTAACTAAATTGTGTGCGCCCAGGTAATTTCCCTTCTCTGAGACTCAGTTTCTCCCAAATAAGAAAATAAAGAGAATGGTCTAGACCACCTTTCCATTTCCTTCTAGTTCCAAGATTCTGAGATTTATTATCAAGTGGTCTGAATAAGCAAAAGAATCTGGGCAGGGAATTTTTTTTAAAGGTAATGAATACCATGGAATATAATTAGAATCATCCGTCTTAAAATCAGAGAGAAGAAAAGGATGAAAGAGAATGACAAAGGGCTGTACGCCTCTGACTTTGTGCTTCTCCTTAATGGAACTTCTTACATCAGATCTTCATGAGAGGGCACTTGGTGTTGTAATCTCAGCTTGGGTGGTTGTTAGTTTTATCACCTTAGGCAAGTCATTTAACCTTGCAGTTTCTACAGTTGTAAAATGGGTAAAGTGGGTAATACCTCCTCCCTGAGGCTGTTTGGGGATTGTGAGTAACGTGTCTGGGTACTGGGAACATAGCTGGAGAATATCACCACTTGCTGTCGCCACCAGGCCCGGACTAACTGACTGAGGGCACATGGGCCTCTCCACTTCATTATATACTCTCTGAAGGCAGGAATACCTTGTTCATCTTTTTCTCCCCCACAGTGCCTAGCAGTGTTGTATACAAAAGGAAAGAACTCGACTTGAATATGTAGGGAATCAACTCTTACAGAAAGAGCTCCTGCTCCAAGACAGGAAACTGAATATTCCCAGAGATGTACAGATGACAAGCAAATCTTCCCTGACAAAAACAAATGTTCCCTCTTCCTAAAAAAAAATAATAAAAATAAAAATAAAAAGTTGAGAAAGCCACTGAAATGTAAACAATGCTGTCTTCAGTCCTTGGGTCATGATTCCCTGCCCCCTTCAATCTTCCTTTGTAATATTCTAAATATTCCAAAATGTATGCATACTAGTAAAAAGCTTATTACAAGGATAAATGAGGTTGTTAGCCTCGGGGTCAGAGAGTCAGAGACATGAGGTCCAGTATCTGCCCTTACAAATCTGGCTACCTGACCTCAGGCAAGTCACTCCACTTTCCAGTAAAATGACAGTAACAATACCCACTCTGACAGCATGACCAGGCTGTTGTGGGAGCCAGGACACTCAGGTCCATGCCACAAAAAACACTACCTCCGCTAATGAGAGCTCTAGAATCTCCTGAGCATGCCTGGAATGCCACCAGTTGCTTTTTACTTTTCATTCCTAACCAGACCTTTATTCCTTTATTTGTGTCATACCCTCATAAATGTTATCCTCGTCATAAAAAGAGAGAATAACCCAGAAAGCGACAGCCTCTTTCTTATCCTATAAATGTGCTACAAAAGTAATGAGGATGAATTCGAAGCTGTGATCATAACTCTGTTAATGAGTACCACCCATGTTGGAAACACCACCAGCTGTGAGCCCTTATTTTCACAGCCCTTGTTTCTTTCTTCCTTTCTCTTTTTCTGAACACATATAAAACTTCAAACTTGAGTGCTCACTAGCAGATACAGTTTGGAGCAGCAGGTAGGAGGTAAAACAGCTAACTAGAACCATCAGAAAGAAGGATGAGATGTTGAAAACTTGCAGTCTAATGGTTGGCTCTAAACCAAACATTTCTCTTGCCTAAAGTCAAATGAAACTAGCAACCCCTTTCCTTCTTTCTCCACAAACATTTGGTTTGTTTATATGAATTACACTCCAGTCATAAGGAGATTAAACTGACCCTTAGCATCTAAGTGTTGCCCAGCATTGAGGTAAGCTAATGTACAATCTCCTTAATATACCTCGTATTACCACACCTAATATCAACTCTGATCCACCAGCAATCTCATTCTTAAAAGGGACCATTAGGTGAATGAGCACAAGAGGGTTATAGTCCCACACAAATGACACTTAAAAGTCATTTTAAGCCAAGAAGATGATGTGTCTATGAGCCCCACAGAGCTTATGGATGGAGAGCAAAGAGGACAAGAGAGGGACACCAAAAAACCAAACTGACCAATAAGGACCTCTTTTACTCATTTTAGAAACATATTGAGAATTAGCCTAGGAAGTTAGAATAGGTCAGTGGAAAAAAGGTAGTGTGCAAACATTTGCAAAAACTTTGGTTTATTCCTGCTGTGGGAGACAGGTCTTCAGATGCATGATTTCCAGAGGGGGTTGGTTAGCCAATAATTACAATTCCTAACAGCTCAACTTCATCAACTTCCTAATCAATAATTAACTGCATCATATATTGTTGTGAAAATTAAATGAGATAACACATGAAAGCACTTAGAAGAGTGTCTGGTACACAGTAAGTTATCAATTCTTTGCATACCACATCACAGTTTTGCATACATGATCCCATTGGGTCATAAGAACTGTGTGAGGCAGGTTTTACTATTCTCATGGGACACTAGCTCAAAGAGATAAGAGGACTTGTCTAGAGTGACACAGCTTAAAAGTGCCAGGTATCTGGTTGCTCTTTGGACTAACATTCCATAATCATGGCTGGCCCAGAGATGGCTGCATTAGCAAGAGTCTCAGCATGCCACCTTTCTAGTTCAACTGTATCTGTAGTCAGGGATTCACGGGTCTCCATGGCCTCTTTGAATGATCTGAGGCTGGAAAACAGGTTTGATGTGAAGGCCAGGGCACGTCTCACTTCTGACCCTAGGAGCCCGGGTGTGGCTTCTGGGGTCAGGAAAAAAAAAAAAAAAAAAAAAGGCATTTTTGACATTCCCATTTTCTTTTTTTTTTTTTTTCAACGTTTTTTATTTATTTTTGGGACAGAGAGAGACAGAGCATGAACGGGGGAGGGGCAGAGAGAGAGGGAGACACAGAATCGGAAACAGGCTCCAGGCTCTGAGCCATCAGCCCAGAGCCTGACGCGGGGCTCGAACTCACGGACCGCGAGATCGTGACCTGGCTGAAGTCGGACGCTTAACCGACTGCGCCACCCAGGCGCCCCGACATTCCCATTTTCTACATAATACTCTCTCAGCTGCTGCTCCAAGGATCCTTCAGTTACCTTTAATTAATAAAAAAATAATAATAGCTACCAATTAACAAGCACTGTATTAAATCCTTTACAAACATCTCATAATCCTCACAATTATCCTTGGGGGGCAGAGGGTATTGAAGAGAGGTATCCTTATCCCTCTTTAGCAAGCAAGGAAATCAAACACCACCTGCCTCAATTAACCCTTGCTCCTGGATACCCCCAGAGCACAGGCCTGGAATACTGGCCTCTTTTCTCTTCAGAGACAGTATAAAACCTAGGGAGGAATTTTGTACTTTTGCAAACCAAGACTGCAAAGGCTACCAGGGTCTTCATTCTGTTTTTCCTCTTGATAATATCCGACTCAGAACAAATCTTCAGGACACCTCTCTCTTAGCCTGGGTACTTTCTCCCTGCTGTCCAGCCAAGGAAAAAGCTCCCTGCTATAGCTGGGGCTGAGGAACAGTCACAGCCACCATCAGCTCCAATGCCTCTTTTAAGAGGGAAGGGAGAAGACAAGCCCAGGAGCTGGTATACATAAACAAAATGGCTCTTTTTCCAGGTTGGAGGGGCAGTCAGGCCCCAGGACAGAGAGAGGCCTTAGCTACTGATGAACTCACCACAACCTGCTGTGTCCAGCACAGACATTAGGAACAGGACATATAGGGGACTCTCCAAACCAACCCTGCTCAATCCTCTGAAACTACAACCCGCGAGGATTCTGGCTCCTGCCTACTAACCCCACAATCCCACAGCCTTTCTGATAACTGCTTCACTTTCCCCCACAACCCCTTGATCTCCCATTTACCTCACAGTGCCCCAGGGACCGTATTACCCACCCACTCTTTACGGTATCACCTTGAGTAGCTTCCCCAGGCAGTGGCCAGGCCATTATCAATGAATATTCAGCCATGACCAGCAGGCTGCAAGGGAAGCAGACATTAGATGGCATCCATGGGCAGACTTCCCATGATAGAAAAAACTTGCTCCTTATCAGGGCCATCTCCAAACCCTCAACTTGCAGAGTGCCAGCAAATCAGCAGCAGATCAGGGCACTGCTGGAGAAGGTGGCACTCGAAAAGCACGTATATTGGGGGAAGGGTGCCACTGAGTATGTAGGCTGGTGGAAGGACAGGTGGCACGGACTCCCCAGTGACCCAGGTAGCAGGGTCAGCGGCCTCTCTGAAAGGCTGGAATGAGATGGGGACTATGTGTCCCTGGGCAGCCATCAGAACAGTCCCACCCTGGAGACCAGAGACAGGGGCAAGGTGAATCCAGCAAGCCAAGTCACCAATGTAGGGGACAGAAAATTGAGGGGAGAGATATGGGGTACTGCAGCAGCCTGTCTCAGACCATGCACACCATGTCTCACACCATGCACAGCCCACAACCAGAGCTAGAATCTCCCTCCCTGCACTGCATACCCCCAATAAACCCACCGCCCTTTAGACACTTTCCACTCTCCTAGGGCGATCCCCCTCCCCACACCTAGTCCCCAGAAAGCCTAGCCCTTCTTGTACTCCTAGGAGTGTCAACTTCCAAGATATGCTCATCTTCTAGTCACCCTAACTCAACCCTTCAGTTTACAAGGCTGAGTACTCTATCCTCAGCTGACAAGAAAAACAGTTTCTCAGGTCTCTAAAGCACAATGCTGCCTGTAAGACTGAGTTTGGCAACTCTCCACAGGCCCCAACTGGGGCAAAAACCTCCTCAGGCCTGCCTCCAATTGGCCCCCTCCAACACACCTCTCCCAGAGCCAAGCCCCATCCACAGCCCTTGATTTAAACCTGGGTTCTTCCATTCCCGCTCTATAGGGGCACACCTGATATGCCCAGCACACATAGAGCACACTTTGTGAGACTACCAGCTTTAGAATCCACCTTTCCCCAGCCAAGGGGGAGGGAAACTGAAACCATCGAGGGAAGAGCCGCACTCTGCCCTCAGCTCTTCTCCACCTTGACCTCCTCCTTCCAGTAGGCACTGAGGGCACTGGGATAGACAGGCCAGATAACGACCTGGCAAACCCTTTTGCCTTGGCCAACAGTCTACAGATTGTTGAAACAGACACAGAGGCACTTGTTGAACAGGTGCAGAATTCTCAGGTACTGGGGCTGTGGTAGGGCAGCCCTTTCCAGAAAACTTCAGATGGTCAGCGGAAGACCCAGGTCTCACACACCTGGCCTGGAAGCTTCATCAGGAAGCTGCCCTGGGACAAGGGTGGGAGTGTGTTTGCTTTCAGAAAGCAGAGGAAAGGTACAGGCTGGTTCAAAAGTAGATAAAAACCCAGAGTTGGTCCCTCTCTGCCCTCCCAGGGGGTGGCGGGGGTGGGGGGTGATGGTGCTGTCCCACAGACAGGGAAAGGGGATCCCTTCTGCAGAGTGCCAGTCACTAGGGGAACACCAGCATCCTTCTCAGGAAACTGGCTGCAATACCTTGGGTTTAAACCTTGAGTGCCAATGCCAAAAAAGGGAAAGAAAAACCTGCAACCCACCAATCTCATCTCCAGATTCCCTCTCTCCAGCTAGGCACATTAATAATTAACTTGCCTACCCGGGAGCCCGCCCGTGTTGCCATAAAAGATGAGTAATGGCACCGGAGCCCCGGCCCCATGCCCGCAAGCTTCTGGGCTCAGGGCTGGGACGGACGCCTGTAACAAAGCCTCCGCATTCCTCCGGGAAGGTGTGTCTGAAACCAGACCTGTCAAACGACAAGAAGCTGCCCCCTTACCTCCCCCTTAGCTGGCTCCCATCAGGAAGGGGGTGGGGGACAGATAAGGGGAGAAGAGATAGCCTCTGCCCAGTCTCTCCCCCCCCCACCCCCACCGATCAGTGCCCCCAACCACCGCCGATTTCGGGAAGCAGAGCTGTCTGCTGAGAGCTAATCCTGTTACCATGAACGCAGGCTGTACTTGGAGACCCAATTCTCAAAACAACAAGGCTGCTCCCTCGGCGCCCTTCCCGATGAGTAACCCCTAGCCCGGCGCCCGCCCCACGAATTCCCTCGCTGAAACTCCCGCGGCGAGCTGCGGCTCCCACGCGGATGGCCAGCGGGGGACGAACCCGCTCCCGTCACGCCAGCGCCCAGCCACAAAAAGCAACCCCCGATGCAGCCCCTGCTGCCTGCCGGCCCGCAGCCCCCCGAAAGTTACAGCGCGAGGACACACCTGCAGGCCCCCCGCGGCGGTCCCCGCCAGCCCCCCAGGGCGGCGGGGCATGCGTCCCCGGCCGGGCAGCGCCGCGGCTCCATGCGCCCGCTCCTTGAGCCCAGGCCGGCCACCGGTCAGCAGCGCTGGGCGGCGGAGCGCGCTGTGGCCTCAGCGCGCCCGCGGCGCATCGCGCGCCCTCCTCGTCCTCGCCTGGGCCTTCCCTAAGAGCCCACACCCACTTGACATCAGCGCGGATCAAAGCACGTGGCGCAGCGCCAGACGGCGGACCCCGGCGGTCCAGAGAGCGCCCGGAGTGCCGCCGCGCCGCCAGGACGGCGCGTCCGAGCGCGGCACATTCCTCTCCTTGCAGAGGATGCAGCAAGCTGGAGTGGTAAGGAGACGGAGGAGGGGGAGGGAAACCGGCAGAGGGGGCAGGACCTGCCGCCTAACAGCGGCGCTGCACTGGCGCCCAGCCAGCCACAAGCAGACCTTACAGCAGTTGCTGCAAGTGCCCATCTACTGTGAAGACCAGGCTGCAGGTGACCCGGGTTGCTGTTTTCTCCCCGCCAAAGAGAGCCCTGACCTTGAATTCTCTTCCCCAGAATGAATCGAGGAGGATCCTCTCCAACCACCACTACTAAATTGCTGGGGCTGATCCTGACAAGCCAGGAAAGAATGCTTGGTTGGATTAGGTTGCTGACCCCATCACTCAGGAGGCTTCCATGGGGCACCCAGCAAAGCAGATCATACCCTCTGGCTTGTCTCTATACTAGCAGCCTAAAAAGGAGTCTCCTTTCTCGCCTCTCTCAACGCCCTTGGCAATGAGGGACAGCTCTCCTGATTCTGCAGGCAATAGGAAACAGCACCGCCCAGCAGCCACACACACTTCCAATTCACTCATTAACATCCATCCAAATAGTCAAACATTCAAGCATTTATTAATGCTTAGGCCAAGAGCAACAGAAGATAAACAACATTCCTACTCTCATAGAACATATAGTCTAGTCCGGGAGAGAGATGTTAAATACAGTGCAAAGTACTTATAATTGTGACAAGGTGTTAAATGTAAGAGGTGCTATAAGAATGCACATAGGGACCCTAAACTATCTTGGCAGTCAGGAAAGACTTCCCTGAGGAAGTGACATTCAAGATGCTGAGGCAGGAAGAGAAGTTAGAAGTTATCCAAGGGGAAGGAAAGTTCAGGCAAAAGCCCTGGTTATTAAAGTGCAAGCTCCCTCCGGAAATGTTCAAGCAGAAGTGAACTGCCATGCCAGAGACACCTGGGTCTTTGTCCAGGAGGGGTATGGGGCAGCTCACAGGCTCTGGAAGAAAGCCTGGCCCTCTATCCAAAGGGGACCTTATGTCTGCTTTTCATCTCCTCCTGAACCATGATGTCCCAACTCAACAGAAGAGCTATGAACAGGCAGTCGACAACCTTTACTTCTGGCTTCAACTCTATCATCAATTTGCTGTGTAGCTCTACAGAAATCCCTCTACTCTCTGGTTTCAGTTTCTCTAAGATGAGTGTTGGATTAGGACAGTGTTTTTCCATTTATTTTTTTTAAACCATACTCCATTTTAGATATACAAATGTCATTCCTGTCCTGTAGTGTCTATAATGAGACATCAAATCATTTTCAAAATCTAAAATTATAATATGAAATATGCTTTTAAAACTACACATGCCCTTTAAATATTAATATTCTATCTTTAGATACCTGCTGAAGACCTGGAGGCAGGAGTAAAGAAATGGTCTCTAAGCTTACCCCTTTCCTGTTATCTGTCCCTGTCCCTCCCACATAGACCTGGCCACCAGCACTTTTCATCTCTAGCCTCATTTTGTTCATTCCTTCCAGGATAAATTGACCATACAATGAAGAGAAGCCCTAGGTCATCCAAAAAAGAAGGCATATTGTGAAAGACTCTTGAATGTTAATTTCCAGTGATGCTGGGAAATAGACACTTTGATAGAAGCATACAATGTTCCTGGGGACAATTTAGCAATATGAATTAAAAGACTTAAAAATGTTCATATCCTTTGAACCATCAATTCCACAGCTAAGAATTTATCCTCAAGACATAATTATGGATGAACACAAAGATTTATCCACAAGGATGTTCACTTCGCCATTTTTAGAACAGCAAATAATTGGAAATAAACTAAATGTACAAGAGACTGCTTAATAAACATCTTTACCACTAAATATACATATGCAACTTTATTTTTTTTTACTTTTAGTGGTTTTTTTTTTAATATGAAATTTATTGTCAAATTGGTTTCCATACAACACCCATTGCTCATCCCAACAGGTGCCCTCCTCAATACCCATCACCCACCCACCCCTCCCTCCCCCCCCACCGTCAACCCTCAGTTTGTTCTCAGTTTTTAAGAGTCTCTTATGGTTTGGCTCCCTCCCTCTCTAACTTTTTTTTTTTTCATCCCTTCCCCCATGGTCCTCTGTTAAGTTTCTCAGGATCCACATAAGAGTGAAAGCATATGGTATCTGTCTTTCTCTGTATGACTTATTTCACTTAGCATAATACTCTCCAGTTCCATCCACGTTGCTACAAAACGCCGTATTTCACTCCTTCTCATTTACATATGCAACTTTAAAAATGATACACACAGGGACACCTGGGTGGCTTAGTTGGTTAAGCATCCAACTCTTGATTTTGGCTCAGATCGTGATCCCAGTTTGTGAGATGGAGCTGTGTTGGACTCTGCACTGAGTATGGAGCCTGCTTAGGAGTCTCTCTCTTCCTCTCTCTTTCTGCCCCTCCCCCATACATGTGCACACACTCACTCTCTCAAAATAAACTTAAATAAAAGTGATACATAGAATATTTACTGAATTAAACAAAACAAAGGTTACAAAACAAATGATCCAATTGTATGTACACATGCAAGTGCATTTTGGGGCAGCGATGGAGGGAGCAGGAATCTACGGTGGAGTTGCACTGTGTTCATTTTTCCTACTTGTTGACTCAGAACCTACCCCCTGGAGCTAAATGTGATGCTACTATGGCATGTTATCCTCACAGGTAAATCTATGAACCCACAACTCACAAAAGCTTAATATTACAAAAGCTTAATATTAAACAGAATGAAATGAGGCAGGCAGGAACGCAGTTCAGTTCTCCACCACCATCCACTCATCATCAGGGATTTGATAGTAATATTAAAGCCAGACTGATTTTTTTCCCCCAGACTTCTAATTTCATATAGATTTTTTAGTTGTCCTTTCCTTGAGTCTAGTGAGGTGGTTTCCAAACTTTAGAGTGCATAAAAAGTGCTGTCCATGGTGGTTTAGAGTAATTTTGATTTTATGAGATTTTTTTTCCCTTACACTCTGAGTTTAGAACCTAATCATGGTATGAAAGAAAGAAGATGACCAGAAGGATATCTACCAAAATATTAACAATATTGGAATTTCTGTTGGTTTTTATTTCCTTCCTTGGGATTTTCTGTTTTCCAAGTTATCTGACAAGAAACATATTTTTAATCAGAAAATAAAATGTTTCTTAAAAATAAGTGGGTTAAAAGCGCTCCAAAACATAAAAAGAAACTATGCCTGGACGTTAAGAGGGGTGCCTCTGACTATGCCCTTCATATCCCTCCCCTCTGCAAGCTCCGATACTGCCCCAGTTGGTGCCCCAACACTCAAGGACAGACAGTACATCGTCGCTAGGATACCATGCAGGAAAACCTGGCAAGAAGATTATTTTTACATTTACCTCCTAGGCTGTTCTTATAATGATGCTTAGAAGCTTAGACTAAAGGGTCCAAAATGAAGCAGCCATGACCATCCACTAATGGAGCTGTCCCCTATTCCTGAAACTCTCTACCAAATAAATCATCAGAGAACATGTACAGCACATACCTTTCGTCTTTAGGACTAAAAGCTGTTTAGTCTGCTTTTCACAGACCTGGTGACGCCACCAAGCACACTGGTAAGGACCAGAAGAAAAACAAGCCATAATACAGACTGGGTTCAGCCAGTAACTAGTTGGGTGATCTGTGCCTCAGATTCTCTTCTGTTAAATAGCCTAATAAAAGCTCTTTTCTTTTAAGGGGGTGGGTATAAAAGCATTAGGACAAAGTGAACAGGAGGGCCTCAATGTAGGATGTTATTATTTAATGAAAGTATATGCTGGGACTTTTTTGGGGAGAAGGGAACTGGCTAGCTCTGGGTCCTTTGACACAAGGCTGGTAAAGTTCAACTAGTCTCACCATTCAAGCTTTCCAAGAAGCTGGGTGCACACACACTAGATGTGGGAGTGGAGGTGGATAAGACAACGGTGCTGACTTCTCCTAGGGCACAACTCGGGAACTCTGAAGTCAAGGGCAGAAGGTAGGTGGTACCCCAGGTTCCTCAAAAACACAATGGGCAAAAACCACCAGGGCAGGATCTAAAGATGAGGGATGCTTGTGTTATTTGGTCACTTAAATTCAATAATCATTTAATCCCTTACCAGGCATTGTAACTACCCTCCGTCTTTGCTCAAAATAAAACATGACTTCCAAGCCAGAGACAGCTGCCATTAGGTTACATTTTAAATCCACCTAGAGTCTAATAAAGCTAATTTTACTGTTATGGTATCTATTAAACATGGGGCCTTTGTTTAGAGAGTGAACAGAGGGGAGGAAACATAGACATCAAGGGCTAGGAATTTTGATCATTCCAGAATTGTTTCTGAGAAGAAATAAGAATAAACCCTATTTTTACAAATAACTCTAGGGTACCATCAGATTGTTCTCTAATCTTAAGAGTCTGTTTCTGGGCCTGAGGGGCCAACATGGCGAAAAGTAGGGGGATCCGAACTTCCTGCGTCTTTCAAACAAAGAAGGGTTGAAGCCAAAGGACTTTGAACCCCAAGAATATGGGAGGAAAAGAGACTGAGTCACTACCAGGTATAAAAATAACTCTAACAGGGACAAATGTTTCAGAAGGTCCACTATTGTACAACTATCCAGCCCCCTTGAGAACAGACCAGCCCCCCACAGTCAGGCAACAGCTTAGGGACAGAAACAAGGCACTCTACTTCACCTAAGTGGGAATTGAACAAACTGACCAAGGAAGCTAACTTGGACCTGGGACTTGGAGCCTAAGGATCATTAAGACGGGGTTGGGGGGGGGGGGGGGGGGGAGCCTATTTGCTCCATGATCAGAGACCAAAGCCACCCAAATAAGTTTTGATAGAATGAATGACCAAACATATAACTTTATAGATTTTTTTTAATAGAGAAAGCCAAATCATGAAATAGCTAATTAGCTAGAACACATGTCTATGACCAGTGATCTTCATACATCCATTTTAATCAGTAAAACCTCCAAGTGATTGTTTTAAAAAAACCAGATTCCTGGGGTGCCTGGGTGGCTCAGTCAGTTAACTGTCCAACTTTAGCTCAGGTCATGATCTCACAGTTCATGGGTTCGAGCCCCACATGAGGCTCTGTGCTGACAGTTCAGAGCCTGGAGCCTGTTTCAGATTCTGTCTCTGTCTCCCTCGCTCATGCTCGCTCACTCACTCTCTCTCTCTCTCTCTCTCAAAAACAAACGTTATGGGAATGCAAGCTGGTGCAGCCACTCTGGAAAACAGTATGGAGGTTCCTCAAAAACTCAAAATACTAAAAAAACTCAAAATAACTAAAAACTAAAAATAGAACTCAAAAAACTAAAAATAGAACTACCTACGAGCCAGCAATTGCACTACTAGGCATTTATCCATGGGATACAGGTGTGCTGTGTTGAAGGGACACATGCATCCCCATGTTTATAGCAGCACTATCAACAATAGCCAAAGTATGGAAACAGCCCAAATGTCCATTGATGGATGAATGAATAAAGAAGATGTGGTGTGTATATATATATATATATATATATATATATATATATATACACACACACACACACACACACACACACACACAATGGAGTATTACTCGGCAATCAAAAAGAATGAAATCTTGCCATTTGCAACTACGTGGATGGAACTGGAGGGTATTATGCTAAGTGAAATTAGTCAGAGAAAGACAAAAATCATATGACTTCACTCATATGAGGACTTTAAGAGACGAAACGGATGAGCATAAGGGAAGGGAAACAAAAATAATATAAAAACAGGGAGGGGGACAAAACAGAAGGGACTCATAAATATGGAGAACTAAGGGTTACTGAAGGGGTTGTGGGAGGGGGGATGGGCTAAATGGGTAAAGGGCACTAAGGAATCTACTCCTGAAATCATTGTTGCACTATATGCTAACTAATTTGGATGTAAATTTTAAAACATAAAAAATAAATGTAAAAATAAATAAATAAATAACATTTAAAAAAATTGAAAAAAATAGATTTCAGGTGTCAACCCCTAGAGAATCTCATGAAAAAAGTTTAGGGTGAGCCCAGGAATTTGCATTTAGCAAGCACCCAGGTGATCTGGCTGTGTGTAGTCTGGAGCTCACACTTGGAGATATTTGATGCTAAAGGGCCAGGAGGGCCTAACACACCTGTCTCCCCTTGACTTCTAGTAGGCATCACCCAAGTAAGCTTGAATCAATTCAAAACAGAATCTGAATGAATCCAATTAATACCTCTTGTCAAACCTCAACAAAATTACAACAAAACTAGGGCATGATAAAGAATGCCAGTACAGGGATAATACACGGAAGCATTTAGCAATAGGAAATGCTCTAAAACTGTTATCTTTTATTTTATGCATTTTAGAAAGAGAGAGAATGCAAGTAGGGAAAAGAGGCAGAGGGAAAGAGAGAATTCTAAGCAGGCTCCACACTCAGCACAGAGCCCAAGGCAGGGCTCCATCCTATGACTCTGGGATCATGACCTGATCGAGTTCCACATTGGGCTCTGCACTGAAAGCATAGAGCCTGCTTGGGATTTTCTCTCTCCCTCTCTCTCTGCCCCTCCCCTGCTTGTGCTCTCTCTCTCTCTCAAAATAAATAAACTTTTAGAAAATAAATAAAGGATGAGGATAGTATACTTTTGATACCTGTCTCATCTCACCTTCTACTCATAAGCCAGGTAAGAGCTCTCTGAATTCACTAGTGTTATCACCTAAAAACTCCACAGACTCAGCCAGACCTCAGTTAAAATCTGGGCTCACCCCACATGCCAGCTAGGTGGCCGTGGATACACTTTGTCTTCCCTAAGCCACTATTTCTTCAGCCCTAAAATGGGATTTAAAATTCCCACCCCACAGTATTGTTATGAGGATGAAAAAACAGAATTGTGTAAGTGGGACATAGTAGGTACTAAATAAATAGTGGCTATCAATCATTCAATGGCTAAACCTTTATTAGGGCCTTTTACAAGTCAGGCCAGTAGTAAGTGATAAGAGAGACAGAGAGACAAATATATAGATAGTAAATAAAAAGCTTCAGAGATTGACGTGTGCTATGAAGAAAATGAAACTGTAATATGATGGCGTGAAATGGGGGCTCAAGATGTGTCACTTAAACTAAGATCTAGGGGAAAAGTATTCCAGGCACAAGAGCAGGTGGGAACAAACCAATGTACCCAGGTGGGTACATTCCTGGGATGGAGGAAGGGCAGTGAGGCTAGAAGTCAGTGACCAGTGGGGAGGACAGTAACAGGGAAGCTGAAGAGTGAGATACAGGAGTTATGGAGGGCCATATCATACCTGGCAGGAATTTGGATTCTCTTCCAGATGCAATAGGAAGCCACGGGACGGGTTATAAGAAAAGACCGTGCCATGGAAGAGGCATGATCTAATTTTCTTTCTAAAAAGACTTCTGTAGGGGTGCCTGGGTGGCTCAGTCAGTTAAGTGTCTGACTCTTGATCTCAGCTGAGGCCTTGATCTCAGGGTGGTAAGTTCAAGCCCTGCAATGGGCTCCATGCTCAGCTTTAAAAAAATTTTTTTTAATTAAAAAAAAAAAAAAAGACTTCTGTAACATTTATATGGAGAATGGTCTGGGGATTGGAACAATAAATAAAAACCTAATATTTCCTTAGTGTTTAAACTATGTGCTCTGAACTGTCCAAAGAACTTTATATGTATGATATTTAATCCTCATGAAAACTTGCAATATGAGTACAATTATTATCCCAATTTTACAGATGACAAAATAGTCATAGATTAGGTAGACTTGCCCATCCCAGTGAGTAGAGGATCCAATATACAAACCCAGATGGTCTGATTGCAATGCCACTCCAAAGCCTTGAAAAGAAATGGGGGAAACCAGGGAGACTAGGTAAAAACACCACTGCAGGAGTACAGGCAAGAGAGGGAGATGGCTGGCAAGATGACTACATCGTCAATGCTGAGGGAGATTCAGCTGTACAAAATGGCTCAGTGGCAGTAGCCAATTCCACTACTGACAGGACTTACGACGGGGGGAAGGAAAGAGACAAGCAAGGTAGACTCCTAAGTTTTTGGTTTGAGCAACAGAGTGGATACCAGTGCCAATTTCCTGAGATGATTAAGCCTGTAAGAAGAACAAATCCAAAGGGAGGGGAGGCATTAAAATGAATCAAGAACTCTGGTTTGGATACATGAGATCTAAGTAGTCTATTAGGTATCCAAGTGGAGAAGTCCATACGGCAGTAAGTTGTGGTCATCTCCACTTGGGAATCTCATCATCACATGACTCCTTAGGGTCTGTGTGTTGGTGAAGATGGGGGAAGAGGACTCTCCCAGTTACAGACCTTTCTGGTTGGTTGTAACAAGCAAGGGCAGAGCCTTATGTCAACTTGCTCTGAGGCTGAAAGCACCCTACGCAGCCCACCCTCTGTGGTCCAGTGAAGTCTGCATCCCAGCTCCATTCTCTGAGCCAGCTTCCTGGGTACCAGATCTCTGAGAAGCAACGCAGAGCCTGGAGGTTCAGAAGAAGAGGCTGGAAATAGGAACCGTGGAAGGAAGATTATTGGGCATCCTGCTGGCTTGTGAGAAGGGAACTTCTGAATCCCTCCCTTCTGCTTCAACACTTTTTTTTCAGTCCTCCTATCATTGAAGCCCATCCGGGTGTGAGTCCCTGGAACTGCTCACAAGGGCCTGAGTGTGATGATAATGAAAGGGTTTCCAAAATAAGCTTCCCACATTCAGGCTTCCCAAATTCCTGGCTGGCATCCAGGCTATAGCATTCCCAGAAAAACAGCAACCTCGCTTGATAAAATACCTTCAGTACTGACACCTCTGTGGCTCAGAGGAAATGGGTGTATGCTAGAGGTCAGGTAGAGGTTGGAAGAAAGAAAAAATGGCAGTTTTTAAAGTTCAGCTGAAATGTCAGGAACACGACGCAGCCCATGTTTACACAGAGCTTTCCAAAACTGAGACCAGCTTCCAAGAGCTTTTAAAAAATGGCTACATCAACTTGTCCAATGAAATGGCTTTTTAGTTTAACAGAAATAGACCTGGGCTGTTCTCATTCTCCTTGTATCCTTAGGCTTAATCTCCTAACATAATTTATACTCAACTCTGGTTGGTCCTTGTTTTATTTTTTATTCACATTTTATCCCTTTCTCATAAGCTGCCTCGAATCCACTGTGGAATAGGAAAAAGCAGTAGATGAATAGACAAATAATGCACAGTCTTGACCATCCTGGATGTTAAACTTACAGAACCACATCATCAATAAAGGCTGTTTATCGTGAATATTAATTGGAGGTTAGGGGGAGAAAACACCCAAATTAATATGTAAAACACTTTAATGTTTTGATCTCCTTATGTTAAAAAAAAAAAAGAGTCTGGTAATAATTAACACGTGTATTTTTCATATTCTTCTGTTCCTAATTGTCTAAACAATAATTTATGGGGCAAAAGGAGTAAAATCTTATGTCCTACATAGGTACCATTGATTTTGTGGCTCTTACCATTCAAACTGGGAACAGGATGCCAGGTCAATAACCGAGGTGCTTCATCTTCCACATAAGAAACTGTCAAAGCCACTGAAGGAGATCGGAATCAGACTCAACCTAAATCTATCCACAAACAAAGCTGGAATGTCAGTCCTTTCTTGGCATGGGGAGGTAAACACACGACAATGCCTACTGCTATTCTCTGGTGTTCTCCTAAATGCAGAAACAAGCTCAAGAATATGAAATAGCCAGCAGCCTGGGAACACAACTTTGGAGACATAAAAATTATTAGGTTTTCTAAATCACTGACATGAGCCAAAATCCTTACTGAGACTAGTGGGCCAAAGATAGAACCAAAAGCCTCATCACATTTACAAACATCCCCTTAAGTGCCTTCTTCTTGAACACTCTCTCTAACATAAACCTGAATGTAGCAATTATTCAGATCCCCATGTGCAAGCAGCAAATGTTTTTGAATGTCATTCTCAAGGGAGCAAAGGAAAAATGGTATTTTTGACTAACATTTTTTTATCATCAGAAGTTGCTGGAACCAGTGTCTTGGCACTCCAGAGCACACAGTGATGACAGATGCTTACAGTGTTCACCCTGAGGACTTGCAACCTTGTAGAAGAACAGACAGATCAAATTATGCCTTGTTGTAGTTTGAAATGTGCTTTATTGCCTTCTAGGTTTTTGGAGATTGACACTCCAAGCAGAACACGGTAGGTGGCAACACTGAGCCATGAGAATATTCCATTTGCCAACCTTGCTGAATAGAGAAAGTTTAATGTAATAATGAACACCACTCTAAAAATTAGGTCTCTATTAAAATAATGACAACAGGCACAAAGTCATTAAAAACACATGCCTGACAAATGTGTTATCAAAAGCACCATAAAATGTACTTTCCTGGCATGCTGTCATTTCCCACCTGCACTCTACCAATCATTGGGCAAATCCAATTATTCCTGGAGACAACCGAACTAGGCATCTCCTCTCCTCTTCTCCCTAGTGACTTTTATGAAAATAATATTCAACTTTAATGCTCCTGCACTTCAGGAGACTATGTGACAAGTGCAATAAACATATTCTCTGTGTGCAAAAATCAGGGAAAATGAGATCTGAGACTGCCTTTGCCAACCCCAGGTGTAGGCCTTCCTTCCCCAAACTCAAGAGAGACTGGAATGTAACAGCTGTCAGAAAGCAGCAATGGGCTGTGCCAGAAATACTCTGGCTGTGCAGCTCTAATTGCCAAGAGATAAGAACCCATAACTCACACAGACACTTGTGGCTTAGGCTCAGACACAGCAGACAGAAAGGAAAGAGCATGCGCTCTGGAGTCAGATAGATCAACATTCTGACTTTTACCCACTCTGTGACCTTGGACTAGCTGTTTCCTTCCCCAAACCTCAGTTGCCCTCTTTTGATAGGACTGGCAGCAAGATGTACCAGGTGGCTACTACAGGACTGGACTTATAGCAAGAGTGCAATACACTGGAGCTATTGTTATTAAAAATCCCTGAAGGGCACAGTGGAGTAAAATGAACTTGGGGATGTGCTGGGTACCATGGTGGTCAAGCTCTCTGCACAAAAGATAGATTGCAACCTTGAAAGGGCCGCAGTTTTCTGTGAGACCTACAAGGATCAGTCACATAAAATCCCTGGCTGCTTTTGCCTTCTTCACTTGGTCAAACAAGCATTTACTGAGACCTTACAGTGTGCCAGGATTATGCCAAGTACTGAGGACAATATGGCCCTGACCTCTTGAGGCTTATTGTCTAATAAGACAACTAGCTTTCAAAATAAACACATGAATAGATGTAAATGTACATCTGTGATGAGTACACAAAGGAGAGGTAACATGGCCACCTAAAATGAGGAAATTGGCCCAGTCTGAGGAGATGTAGGATGACAAGGGCTTGGCAAAGACAAAGAAGAAAGCTGAAGAGGGTCTCATTCTTCACACTCTCAGTGGGCTCTACGTAAAATATTTAACTTAAAGGAATAAGCTAGGAAACTCTTGGCTTCCTCTTAATGACTAGGATGCTTTTCCTTTCTAACAGTAAAATCCAGAAAACCCACTGTCCCCTTTTTGTTTTGGCTGCCAGGAAACTCTAAGTCAAATGTGAAGCTCAACAATAATACAAACCCTTAACGCACGAGTATTCATATTCTCCCTACCCTCCTTGGTCTGTCGTCTTCCACTTCCTTATATTTTCCCTGATCCTGATTTCAAATTCCTATTTGCACTTTATCATCATATCTAGTGTTCATGGATTTTAGATGGAAGGAAGCAGGATACAGAGACTTACTAACACTCTTTCTAAAGCTAAGGGGCTGAGATGGAAAGAATTAACAGAGTGCCCTTTGTGTCTCTGCCTGGCGTGTTACCCCAGAGGCAGAGAAAGACATGTGGCTTGGTCCACTTTTATACAAGCAGTGTGTTCCTTGTGATTGTGTGATCTAGCACAATGGTGCTTTTTCCCAGAGCCACTTTATCATGTTATATTTTTGCCCTAACAAGCAGCTTTCTTTTAGCTCATTTTTTCCTGAAACATTCACTGACCTATATTTATAGTGTACCTATATTCTGGATATTCCAGGATAGGAGTTCCCTTCTCCCCTCCTCCCCACTGTTTTTGTTTTTGTTTTTTACAATTTTCTGTTTAATAAAGGAAGCTCATTAAATATATAACTGGAGTATTCCCTTTATACCTCTGAAAGGCATGATATACACAAACAAATCCCTCAACAGACCATTCCTCACGATTTTTAAATAAAAAAAAAAAACAGTCATGGTCCTCTTGTGATAAATTAATGTTCATGTTGAAGGTTGAAAACAGAATAGAGATGAGGAGAAGGGAGACAGGCGGTTACTGATTTTCAGTGTGCCACTGATCTGCACCATTAAAAAAATAGAATGTTTTATGAGTAAAAGATCCATTTTTTGTAGAAAACTCCATTCTTCTCCCTGGGAAAAGAAAATCTTTGTAAATGATAATTAGACATAATCCAAGAACTGCAAATTGAGAGTCTGTTTTTTTTTGGTCCTGCTCCCCTTTGTATGATAAAAACTCTGAACTATTTTACTCAGAAAAAAAACAACAACACAATTTTGGACTGTTTGAGGGGATTCAAGGACTTCCTGAAAGTCCACTCATTAACTTATTGAGTACTCTCCTTGAGAATGGAACAAATACTACAGATGCTTCAGAAGGCATGTGGCAAGAATGCTTGAAAACAATATATAAATACTACAAATAATAGTTACATGCAATGTCGATAAGAGCTATGAAGGTTAATAAAAAATGAATATGAAATTATGTCTTTAAATTCACTTCAGGGGTGCCTGGGTGGCTCAGTTGACTGAGCATCTGACTCTTGATTTCAGCTCAGGTCATGATCTCATGGTTCAGGAGATTGAACCCTGCACTGGGCTCTATGCTGACAGTGCAAAGTCTGCTTGAGATTCATTCATTCTCTCTCTCTCTCTCTCTCTCTCTCTCTCTCATTCTCTCTCTCTCCTTCTCCCTCTCTGCCCCTCCCCCACTTGCACTGTCTCTCAAAATAAATACATTAATTAAAATAAATAAATTTACGAGGCGCCTGGATGGCTCAGCCAGTTAAGCATCCAACTCTTGGTTTCAGCTCACGGCATGATCTCATGGTTAGTGAGTTCGAGCCCCACATGGGGCTCTATGCTGGTGGCATGGAACTTGCTTGAGATTCTCTTGCTCTCCTCCTCTCTGTGCCCCTTTCCCACTTGTTTCTCTCTCTCTCTCTCTCTCTCTCTCTCTCTCTCTCTCTCAAAACAAATAAACTTGGGAGCCTGGGTGGTTCAGTTGGTTGGGTGTCCAACTTCAGCTCAGGTCATGATCTCGCAGTTCATGAGTTCAAGCCCCGCATCTGGCTCTGTGCTGACAGCTCAGAGCCTGGAGACTGCTTCAGATTCTGTGTCTCCCTCTCTCTGCCCCTCCCTCATTCATGTTCCATCTGTCTGTCTGTCTCTCTCTCTCTCTCAAAAATAAACACTAAAAAATCTTTTTTAATTAAAAAATAAACTTAAAAAATAAATAAAAAATAAATTCACCTTAGTGGTCTTAAGTGTGTCAATTTAAAGAAAAATAGTACACGGCTGTTGCAAAAATGCACAAGAGGAACAAGAATGCACAAAGCTGGCGATGCCCAAAGTTTAGGGAGCACTGCACAGGGGATATATCTAGGGGATGTAGGTTTTAAACACTACAGATACAGTCTAAAAGTCATTATACACATATCCAACCCATAGAATGTACACCAAGAGTGATCCCTAATGTAAATTACGGACCCGGGACCATAATGGCATGTTGGCTATAGCTTCATCAATTGTAACAAACGCTCCACTCTGGTGGGGATGTTGATAAGGAGGGAGGCTGTGGATACACGGGAGAGTAAATTCTGCTCACTTTTGCTGAGAACATAAAACTGCTCGAAAAATAAAATCTATTTTTTTAAAGTTCCTCTCATAAAGCAGTTCACTCAATGGCACTTTTTCCCCCTTTTTCTCTTCTCGTGTTTCTCCAGATCAGCTAGCTTGGCAATACACATCCCCATGTCACTCTTATGAGCCAGAGGATTCCTAGTTTGCTGCAAAGATTATGAAGGATGAAAGGCTGCCTGGCAGAGCAGACGTGTGTGGGGGTGAAGGGGATTTCCCTGATCTGCCTGAACAAGGTATCCGACCAGGGTGAGGCGACAAAGACAAGTTGCATTTCACTGACACCCGGGACCTGCCGAGACCCAGATATCACCACAGGAAGTGAGTCAGAAATCCAGAAGATTAGACAACGGTGCTGGGTTTGCCAAACCAAAGCGAGGGCCACCAGGACCCACAGCAAGAAGGATCAGGAAGAGCCACCAATCAGACTGTCTGTGTGGGTCTGTCTCCCCTTCACAAACAACCAGGACCTTAAAATTACTGACTCAGTACCTGTCTCCCCTGCTGGGCTATAGCTTCTAAGAGAAGGACCACTTGTGTCTTCTCAGCCCTGTATCTCCAGAGGCTAGCACAGTGCCTGGTACATAGTAGGCCCTTTGAGGGAATGGAAGAACTCTTGAGAAGAAAGGTCACATCTTTTCTCTTCTGCCCTCTGGTGGCTAGCAGGTACTTTGTATTGGAAAATGCTCAGGAAATCGTTCTTTTAAAACCAAAAAAACTGCCTGATAGAACCAGTATGTGTTTTGTTTTGTTTTAATATGATTATCATTTTTTAAGAAAAAAGAACAAATGAATCCAGCAAATAAATGCCTTTGTTTTTTTCACTCCTTGTAGGTAAGTCCGGGGTGGCAAACAGATGGAGGAATGATTGAGACCAAAATCAAAAGCTGGCTGGGGCTCCCCAGGGCTGGCTGAGTGGTCCAGACACCGGCATGTTCATCCACTAGTCACCTGGCTCGGAGGTCATCTCTACCTACCCCATCCCCAGGGAAGACTGAAGGATGAGTGTGGTACCAAGACCAGGAGCCCTCTACCCTCTGGATAAACAGTGTGGTGAAGCAGCGACCTGCCTCTCCCCAACTCAGCCCTAGTGTCTGCCTCCAAGAAATAACTATACTCAGGAGCAGAAAAGTATTAGAGGCAATGTCTATCACAGCAAGTGCCCCACCTGGCTGGGTGGGTCAGAGCGGTTCTAAGGTCACCAGCTGCCCTCTTGTAATGGGTACCCCAAGGTGTTGGGATGGTCAGGTGCCCCTCCCTTGGGTTTTCTTACACAGTTGGATCATATGTTAAGGATTAAACAAAGGCCCCATAACCTCAGAGCTAGAAGCAGTCGTCACAATCACAGACCTATCCCTTCACACATCTCTGCTTACTGGTGGCCCAGCTTAGACACCACCAAAGTGACTCACTGCCTCTCAGAGAAACCCGCTCCATCTTTGGGCAGTTCTAATGAAATTCTGGATCTCTACTGTTTTTCTCTGAAAGAGAATATGGTTTCCAAGGCATTCCTAACAACCTGGCTTATACTGTGGGCACACAGGAGAACATGATTTAATTTCCCTTTCCACCAGCCTAGGGAACTTTTAACTCAGAACCACTGACTTCCAGAATCTCTACAACTAGAAGTGATGGTGATAATAGCTAATATTTATAGAGTGCTTACTAGGAGTTAAGCATATGCTAAGAGCTTTACAGGCATTATCTCACTTAATACATTTTACATTTAAAGCTCACACTCTCCTTTGAGTAAGATATTACTTGTTAACTTTTTTATGCGTGAGAAAATGAAGCCTCAGGGAGTTAACAGAACTTGTCCAAGGTCACACGGTACTAGGGGAGCTAGGAATGAAACCCAAGGTTTTGCATTTGCTTTAACAATAGAACTCTTAAAAAAAAAAAAGATCTGATCATCAAAATCTGATAAATAAAATGAAGCAGTACTGTTTGTGAGGGCTCCTAAAGGGAGTGGCATACTCTGGTAATTACAATTAATAAATACATTCTGAGTTCCCCTACGCCAAGCACCTCTCTCACGGGGCGGGGGGGGGGGGGGGGCGGGTGTTACTGTTTTACTACTGTGCCTAGTGTTTAGAACAGCACCTAGCATATAAAAGACACTCGAAAAAATACTGCTGACTGAATGAATCCAACGTTCACTGAGTGTTTACTATCTTCCAGGCACTGTTCTAAGAATCGTTTTATTAGCTTGATTAACCTCATAGGAGGTTCTATTATCCCCATTTTACAGATGAGGAAAGCGAGGCACAGAGAGGTCATGTAGGTTTCCCAAGGTCACACAGCAAGGAGGTAGCAGAATTGGAACTCAATCTGGGGTCAAACTCATGCCCTTTTAACTGTATTGAGCCATTTTAGTTCCTTAGTTTATAACAGGAGAAAGATCTGAGGCCTACAGAAGAGAGACTGCCACAGAAATAGTTAATGGCAGAGGAGCTGAACTTTTACTATCAACTATTTGTGCACCTGATGTCCTGCCTTTTATTTCTCCTTTTTATTTCTCATAATTCCACCATGAGGTAGACCCAAGATCTTTTTGCACTGCCACTCCAGAGATGAAGAAAATGCTCTGAATTCCCAGGAATGCTGCCACTTAGAGAGAAAATCAGTGACCACTGCCCACTCCAACTTGGCCATTGCTAAATATGTTTTTCTCAACCTTGCCGATGAGCATCTGGCTGGGTCTCACACACTGTAATCACAAAACCACATCAGGGGAAGAGAGAGAGAAAGCAGAGGGCCAGGGAGAGGCCAAAAATGATTAGGAAAAGGGTAAGCCATGCTTTCATTGCTGTGTCACAGCAGTTGCATCCCAAGCCCACAGTTAAAAAATGAACTGCAATGTCCACTATCCACCGTGTCTTCTGGGCTTTGCAGCTCTGCAATAAAAATCCAATCTGAGCAAAGCCATTTTTCCACTTAGGCTTTCTTCTTGCCTCTCCTTGAGATGTTAAAAGACTCTCTTTTAAAATAGTAGATGAGCCACAAATGCCCTTTGGACAGAATTTCATGAAATCCCCACTTCGAAAAAAGCAAAAACAGTACTGCAAACATTCAAGGTCAAGTTAAATGATTTGGAATAACTGCACTGGATGTCCATTTTTATATTAAGTTTATTTTGAGAGGGAGAAAGAGTATGGGAGAGCAAGTAGGGGAGGGGCAGAGAGACAGGGAAAGAGAGAATTCCAAACAGGCTCCACACTGCCAGCGTGGAGCCCCATGAAGGGCTGGAACTCAGGAATCCTGAGATCATGACAGGAGGCAAAATCAAGAGTCAGAGACTTAACCCACTGAGCCACCCAGGTGTCCCTCTGGATGTCCATTTCAAATGTAAAACTCACCTTTTGAATTGGCCAACAGAGTAAACATTGTAAACTTTTTGAACTGGTCCCCAAAGATTGTCTTAAAACCTAAAGCAAAAAAACAAATTAAAAAAAAAAAATCAGGGTGCCAGGGTGGCTCAGTCAGTTAAACGTCCAACTTCAGCTCTGGTCATGATCTCACGGTTCGTGAGTTCAAGCCCCGCATCAGGCTCTGTGCTAACAACTCAGAGCCTGGAGCCTGCTTCAGATTCTTGTCTCCCTCTCTCTCTGCCCCTCCCCTGCTCATGCTCTCTCTGTGTCTCTCACAGATAAATAAACATTAAAAAAATTTTTTTTAAATAATAAAAAATAAAACCCAAAGCAGCACTGTCTGATGAAATATGATGCAAGCCACATATGCAATTTTAAGTTTTCCAGTAGCCACATTTAAAAAAAAAAAAGGTAAAAACGGGGCACCTAGGTGGCTCAGTGGGTTGAGCCTCTGACTTTGGTTCAGGTCACAATCTCACAGTTTGTAAATTCAAGCCCCATGTCCGGCTCACTGCTGTCAGCCTGTCAGTGCAGAGCCTGCTTCAAATCCTCTTTTCACCGCTCTCTGCCCCTCCCCCACTTGCACTCTCCCGAAAATAAATATCATTAAAAAGGTAAAAACTAGTGAGATTAATTTTAATAGTACAGTTTAACTCAATATTTCCAAAATATTATCATTTTCAACATGCAATCAGCATAAAAACTATTGATATATTTTATATTCTTTTCATTAACTCTTTTAAATCAGGGATGTGTTTCAAATTTGAAGCACATCTCAATCCAGACTAGCCAAGTTTTGAGTGCTCAAAAACTACGTGCAGCTAGCAGCAACCTTTTAGGACAGCACAGACCTCAAGCTTTCAAATCCTTAATCATAAACTCCTGGCATAGTCCCTCCCTCCGCCTGATACAAGGAAGTGTGCAGACAGACCTAACCTCAGAATCACAGGCCTTTTAACAGGAAAAAAAAAAAAAAAAATTGCTGTTGGGCCAAAGCAGAGGCTCCTGCTCTTTATTTTACAACATCAAATCCTACGAGAAGAAACCACAGGCTTAAAAGATAAATGTGTGCCTTGGTAACTCTGGTTAAATTGTTAGGGGAAGATAGGGCACCTGGGTGGCTCAGTTGGTTGAGCATCCGACTTCAGCTCAGGTCATGATCTCATGGTTCATGAGTTCCAGCCCCGTGCCGGGCTCTGTGCTGACAGCTGGGAGCCGGGAGCCTGGAGCCTGCTTTGGATTCTGTGCCTCCCTCTCTCTCTGCCCCAACCCACTCGCATTCTGTCTTTGTCTCTCTCAAAAATAAATAAACATTAAAAAAATTTTTTTTTAATTTTTAGGGGCAGAAGTGGGACTGGGAGGAAGAGTCTGTTATAATAAATAAATAGGGATGATAACCCTTTACACTTATGGAGCCCACATACACATGCTCTCATCTTCTCAGCAGACTCCCATACCTGACAAGCCTGGGACTCAGAGGGCCTGGTAACCAGCACGTCACTCAGGTAGACAAAGGCAGGACCAGGAGAAGCTAAGCCCAGTGCTTGGCCTCAGAGCCCTGGATTCTGTCCCGGGTTCCCTAACTGAGCCACAAAACAGAATTGTCTGGAGGCACTTATTTGAAACATGGACTTCCGGGGGCACCTGGGTGGTTCAGTTGGTTAAGCATCCAACTCTTGACTTCAGCTCAGGTCATGATCTCCCGGTTGGTGAGTTCGAGCCCCACATAGGGCTCTGTGATGACAGTGTGGAACCTGCTCGGGATTCATATTCATTCTCTCTCTCTCTCTCTCTAAATCAATCAGTCAATCAATCAATCACAGACTTCCAGGTCCTGCCCAGATATACTATATCAGTTGGGGCAGGAGAGAAAGGCAGGACCCCAGGATCTGTATTTTTTAGACATTTCCCAGGTGATTCTGAGGTTTCCTCACTTCGGGAATGACTGTACCAAACCATCTTCAAGTATTAAAATGCCTCTCCCTAAAAAAAAAAAAAAACCAACACATAAAAACTCACACTTGACAAACAGGGTATTACTCTTCATCCAGCAGACATCTTTCACCGAATTGCACTGTTGCTGTTATTCCTTTCACTTATGCTGAAGCACGTTGCAACAGGCCGGTTTATAAGACTTGTAGAATTCATGCTGAGCAAATTTTTGGAGATGTTTTTCCTCTGCATTTTCAGTGACTTCCTGGAGAAATTTTCTTCCCTGATTTGATAATGATTACAATAGCCAATATTTATTGAACAGTTACTATGTTCCACAAATATACATTATCTCATTTAATCCCTAACAACAACTCTACAAGGCTGGGACTATAATTATGCCTTACCCAATTTTCAGATGAGGATGCTGAGGCTCAGAAGAGTCGACACCTTTAAGCAAGCTTAATTTGAAGTAGGTCTGTATGAAAAGCTTCACTATCATTATCCCTCCTAGTACTCAAAATTGCTAGGTTTCATTCCAGCATGTAATGTGTTCTCATCTTACACTATGGATGACCATTAACAGATCTGGCCCACCTTTATACATAGGGGCCCCTCCTCCGTTATCCCACAGCCCACCAAACTTGCTCCTATACTTGACTATTTTCTGCCTTTTCCAGAAGTCTGGGAGTTCTTTAAGAATTGTACCTCTTGGGGGACCTGGGTGGCTCAGCTGCTTAAGCATCCAACTCTTGATTTCAACTCAGGCCATGATCTCACAGTTAGTGAGTTCAAGCCCTGCATTGGGCTTTGTGCTGACAGCGTGGAGCCTGCTTGGGATCCTCTCTCTCCCTCTTTCTGCCCCTCTCCTCTCTCTTTCTCTGTCAAAATAAATAAACTTAAAGAGAGAGAGAGAGAGAGAGAGAGAGAGAGAGAGAGGGAGAGAGAGAGAATGAGAGAGAATTGTACGTCTTTCAGGGCAGCTGGGTGGCTCAGTCAGTTAAGCATCCGACCCTTGATTTCGGCTCAAGTCATGATCTCACAGTTCCCCACACTGGGCTCTTTGCTGACAGCAGGGAGCCTGATTGAAAATCTCCCTTTGCCCCTTCCCCATTCGTGTGTGTGCACTCTCTCTCTCTCAAAATAAATAAATGAACTTTAAAAAAAAAAAAGAGAGAGAGAGACAATTATACCTCTTTCTGTCACATGTATCTCTGTACCCAGGAACTTCACGAAGTCCTGTAGTACTGAGTGTTACATGGATGGATACAAGCCTGAGAGGTCATTGGACTTTATCAGCTAAATAAATAGAAGCTCCATAAGGTTTCTAAGCAGGGAACAGAATAAAACCTTTGGTCAGGGGTATTTGGCACTCTCTGGAGGTGAGGGGCTGCAAGGGGACACGGTAGGAGGGGAATTGGGGGCCCTACAGATAGCAGATCTGAAGGTAAGAAGGCATAGCACCAGAATGCAAATGATGTATTAAGAGGCAGTTTCAAAGGAATCAGGGATCTGGGTGTAGGAAAAGTCTGGCCCATGGGCCCAGTAAGGACCTGACTAGGAACAAAAGTCCTACAAAATCTCCTACTCTCTGGCCTCAAAGGGCATCACTGCTTTGCTCTCTCATTTAGGTCAGGCGTGTTTTGGTTTTGTTTTTAAGGAAAAAAAGCATTCCCCCACTGGCAATCCCAGGCTGCTCATGACTGAGCCACAGACAGGAGCCAGCCAGATTCCCTCCACTGTGGTTTCCTCAGCCTCCTCACTTAGGGGGACCCAGACCTCCACCTCAGGGAAGTTCCTCACTTTCTTTCCCCAGTCCTCCTCACGGGGGCAGCAGGAACCATCTGTGGTGCCACCCTCTTTCTCTTTCTCTTTCTCTCTCTCTCTCTCCCTCTCCCTCTCCCTCTCCCCACGAGGCACTTCTGCTGTGGGCTCCAACAGCCCTCACGCTGCTAGATGTGGAAAGGTGGGCAAAACTGGCCAGGGAAGCTGGCACCCATGTGAGCCAGAGTCCAGTCAGCCTGAGACTGAGGCATCTGGGTTTCCTCCCAGTGCCTCTCCCAAAGAGTCTAGTCACTGAATTACCAGCCCTAAAGATGAGTAGACAATCCCACCTGCCAGAGCCCACAACCCTGAGACCCTCCCCTCTTAAAGTGTGAAACCTTCTTTCCTCACTTCATATCACAAGGCGGGATTACACCAACCTTGAAGTGAAGAGGGGATAGGAACTCTGAAATCAGACACCCCAAATTATTAGGGTTTGGGAATCACTGGAATTTTTGTTTGTCTTGACTTTTTTGATATGTTCAAAGAATTTCACTTCAAGGGTCTCCCAAGAGGTTCACAGAATCGGGATGCACAGAGGATGCCACAGTCTGCCCACAAAGCCCAACTTCAGTGCCTAATTAGAATGGCAAATCAGGGTATTTGAAGGCAAATCAGGTTTTGAAGTGAAATTTCTGTAGAAAACAGCAAAGAGTACTCATTACTGACAGGCCCTAACTTGCTGTGGGTCTTAATGAGCATTCTGTTAGACTCCAGCTCTGGCAACACACATGCACCACACACTGCAGACCTAGGGGAACATCCCTCAGCCACCTCTCTTCTCTGTAAGGTAGTTTCCTCTCCCCTGATCAAAATGCAGAAAGGAGGAGTCATTCTCAAGCTCAAAAACTCCTGTTCCAGCTGAGGAATTCACAGGCCCCTAATCCCTGGGTGAAAGGACAAGGTGATTGGGTTATCTGGGCTGATGGTACCTCAGCATCAGTAAGTGCCCCTGAGAGCTTGTAGAAAATACAGACACCCCAGCCCCACCACACCTGGGGAGCTGTAGCATTATTAAGCTCCTTTGGTGACCACCAAATAGGTTACTGTTTTCTCAACTAGTGGATTGTAAAAGCATATCTGAATGTACCAGAATGTCCTGCATTACCTCCCCCTTCATTTCCCTCACACCAGGAAGGTGACAGCAGTGGTAGCAATGAGGAAGAAAGGATAGGTAAAACAGTATCTGCACAAATACACATGTTCATGTACACACACACACACACACACACACTCACTCACTCACACATGCATACAGGTGGTTGGGGGAGCTGTGAGGCAGGATGAAGGAGGGACACATACACATACATCATCCCAGGTTCTCCAGAAAATTCACAGGACCTGGAGAAGATTTTTTAAAGCACATAAGTTTGGAACAAGAAGATACTTTCTGGGGCACCTGGGTGGCTCGGTCAGTTAAGCATGTGACTCTTGGTTTCAACTCAGGTGATGGCCTCATGGTTTCATGAGTTGAAGCCCTGCGTCATGACTGCTTGGGATTCTCCCTTTCCCTCTCTTTCTGCCCCTACCCCACTTGTGCTATCTCTGTCACTCTCAAATAAACTTTAAAACAAAACTAAAAAATAGATACTTTCTCACATCAAACATGGATGGAAGGGTTTTAGAACTTGATCGTGAGTACCAGGGTTCCCACTGCCCTCTCCAAGAAGCCCTTTGCCACCATCCCCACTCCTGAGGGACACCCTCAACATAGGGAATAGCAGGTAACAGGTGCACAAGGATGCCCACACTTCAGCCTCCTCAGCAGCATCTTTATTGCAGGAAGTCACCATTCCTCAGCATGGTGCTCAAGCCCTCACGACCTGAGTCCATCTTCTTCTGTTTCCCCTCATGTACTTCCATTCACCAACACAGACGCCTTGTCATTCCCACACTCTGGATTTCTCACCTCCATGCCTTGCTCACATTGGCTCCCCCTCCCAGAAAGCTTCCCAACTGCCCGTCTCTTTACACTCTCTCCATCGCTATTTAGCAAGCCTTATCTGTCCACCCATTTCAGTGTGACCTGCCCCTTCTCCTCCATGCTCCCCTCCCATTTGCCACTTCACAAAAGCCATGACTTCCATCCAAGTCCCATCTGCCCCACAGGCGAGAAGGGATGGACAGCGATCCAGCTCACCTCCCAGGACACAGATGCTCAGCAGCTGAAATGCATTTATAAGCTTGACTCGACCCTTAAACCAGAAGTTCAAATTTCAATGTGAATAAGATCACTTGGGGCAGGGGTTGGGGGTGCTTGCTTAAAAACGAAGACTCCAGAGTCATACTCCCAGAGATTCTGCTTCAGTAAATCTGGATAGGGCCCTGAAACTTGTGTTTTTAACAAGCACCACATCATACACACATGAATCTGATGCAGACAGTTTGTGGAAAACACTTTGAGAAATACCACTAAGCAGTTAACTTACAACAAATCCCCAAAATGTCTTTGTTCCTTCCAGTATTCCAATGTCTGACTGCCCACTATATGCCTGTACTAGGCCTTTGGGGAAGTAAAGAGAATTAAGAACTGGATCTTGCCCTAAGATCCTAGCACAGGACTTAAGAGACATGAATATAAATCACAGAATATCAAAGTACTGTACAAGAAAGACAGTAACATGGGGCGCCTGGTTGGCTCTGTCGATAGAGCAGGTGACTCAATCTCAGGGGTGTGAGTTTGAGCACCACGTTGAGCATGGAACCTACTTAGAATAAAAATTTAAAAATATAGACACCAACAAATGCCATCAGAGCACAGAGATCATAAGCCACAGGAACTCAGAGGCAGAGAAACCAAACAAGACAGGAGAGGGGAGCAGAGGGGAGAGACCAGAACAACAGCCAAGATGAGGTTTTGAGGGAAAGTGGTCAACAAAGTCACTCTACAAAGAGTGAAGGGAACTAGGCCTGACAGCAGCCTTTGGGCTTTGTGAGCAGGAAGCCAAGCAGATCTCAGAGCAGAGGGTGCAAACCAGATAGCAAATGGTTAAAGAGACAGTGACTGAGTCTGTGGAGGCAGAGGAGGACCATTGAGAAGAGAGGAGTCAGCTGGAGGCCCAGCAGAGAGCTGAGAAAGGTTTCCTCCTTGCAAAAGACCATGCTCTAGAATCTGTGAGGTGAGATGATGTTGAACCAATGGGCAGGGCCATGACTACCATTACAGATGAAATCTCAGGTGAAGGCAGAGAACCCCTCAAAGGAATGGAAGAAGAGTTCCCACATCAGTGATAGGGAAAGATGCCCCTGTGGAGAAGCTTCCAGGCATTCCATCCCTCCTGGCACAAAGCTGCCCCTGATATTCCAGGGAGCTGGACAGAAGAGGATATGAGGCGCAACTGTTTCAGGCCATCAAGAGCTCAAAAGGGCTGTGCATATCCAGAAAGGAGCCATGTCCCTACTTTCCTGACTTTTGGGAGGATCAGATCAATTTTTCTTTTCCATAAAAGAAAACCTCTACCAGGGGCACCTGGATGGCTCAGTCAGTTAAGCGTCCAAGTCTTGTTTTGGCTCAGATGATGATCTCACGGTTTGTGGGTTCGAGCCCCACAGGATACAGAATAAAGTCCTAACTCCTAAGCACAGTCTACAAGGCCCAATCTAGTGCACAAGTACCCACTTGGCCTGACCTGCCACAATGTCCCCACAGTTTAGCCTCACCCACCTTAGCCACACACACCATCTAACCATCCCCTCAACCTGAGCCTTTCACACCAGCAGGCCAATCAATGTACACAGGGCTATTCTGCATGGAGTAGCAAACATCTTTCCAAACATATTTCCTTGACTTGAGTACCCTCCTCTAACTCCCAGGCCTTTAAGCACCCCCACATCAAACGTCTCCTGCCCACCCCTCACCCCACCTCCCTATTCACATTTCCCTTACCTACTCCGTCCTCTGAGAACCCACAACACTCAGAGAATCCTTCTATTTTGGTACTCATTACACTGGGTATATATCATCCATTATATGCCTGCCTCCCTCTCAAAACTGTGTGCTCCCTGAGGGCAGGGAACCAGTCATACCTACACTCCAGCATCCTTTTATTACTAATTTTTTTCTTTTTTGAGAGAGAGAGAGAGAGAGAGTGTGTGTGTGTGTGTGTGTGTGTACATGCACGCAAACAGGGAGGAGTAGAGGGAGAGAGAGAATCTTAAGCAGGCTCAATGCCCAGTGCAGAGCCTGAAGCAGGCAGGGTTCAAGCTTATGACCATGAGATCATGACCTGAGCCAAAAACAAGAATCAGACGCCCCTTACACTCTTTTAAATAACATTTACTGAGTGCCCATGATTGGACAATCACTGCCCTGAAAGACACAGGGAGATCAGGGAAAGCTTCACAGAGGCTTGAGTTATGCCTTGAAGGCTAAGGATTAAGCTGCCAGATGCACAAGAGAGGACAAAGAAAGAGCACTCTAGGCATATGAAAAAGCAAGGAAATGATACACCTAGATTCTACTGCATTATATAGTCTCAGAGACAAGTCTTAAACCTAATCAGATAAACACCTTATTTTAGTTTATTGACTGAATGAAAGTAAAATTGAAGAAACCAGAAAAAGTTATAAGTTCTTTTTTGAGTGCTAATGTGACTGTAACCTAGAAGCCTTAAAGTTCTAAGATTCTGTGCAAAAAATATATATATAAGAACAATTATGTACACCATCCCAATTTAAAAATTAAATAAGCTCGACCAAATGGTGAGAACCAGAGCTTTTCAGAATGTAATACACTAAGACCCTGCAACACATCTGAAATATAAGATTTCATTTTATGCTCTACATACTTTTATACTGAAGTAAAAGAATTTCTACTGACAGAGTTTCCATGAGAACTCTTTCCTAATTAGCTTTTTAATGCTTGAATGAATGGCACTGCATTTATAGGCTACGATTTAAGCTACCGACCAAAGCAAAATTAACCTCGTTGATTGGACAATGTTTTTCTAGTTTGTGTTTATTTTTGTTGTTCAAATAAATGAAAAGTCTACTATTTACTCTGCAGGAAAATGTAAAGCAGATTTAGAAGGTGTTTATGTTCTTCTTTCCCTTCCCCCCTCAAGAAACTGGTAAGACAGGAATGTGCCAAATTGTACCAGGTTTCTAAAAGAATAATTCAGCCTTTATCATGATTAGAAAGTTGACTCACCAAACAGAAACTTATAGAAAGTTCAGACACTGACCCCTTAGACCCACAGGAAGCTAAACTGAATCAAGGAGTCAGAATAGAAGTTCAGAGCTTCACTGGGTAAGAAGCAAACCTAAGACAAAGGAAATTCCACAAATTTAGAGAGAGTTGCAGAGTTTCCGGCCCTGTATACTTTGTTAATCAATAACAAATAATGAAATAAAATAAAAACATTACCATAAATGTTGTCTTCTCTAGCACTATCAAAGTGCAGAATAAAAAACTAACAATATAGGATGCTGTAGTTACTTGAAAGAGCACAAGAATCCTCCAAATAAATTTCTTTGAAAAAAACAAAACAACTTACAAGAGAATTAAATCTTAACTGCATACTTTACATTGCCTAATGCTTTATTTTTATACACAGTATTTCATTTGAAAGTCAGTTTCTACAAAAGTCAAAATAATTTTTATTTCCCTTATCAGATGCATTTTTTTTAATTTACTTAAATATTTCCCAAATAACTGGTACATAAAAGCTCTATGCTAAGTAAGCACCCTGGAGAATACAAAGGGGAAAATCTAAACTCCTAACTAACTATGGGCCTAGGTTGCAGCAGGTAAACACGGGACTTGTTGAATGAATGAATGAATGATGAGTGAGTGAGTGGAATGAAAGTTTTTCCCAGAATACTTTTCTTGTACCCATCAATATGGCAACTTCCTACCCATCCATCGTTTAAGGCCTGGTTCAAATGTTGCTTCCTACTGAACCTATCCCATGGAATGGATCCATGCCCACATCTTCCGCCACACTCCTATTGCATCCCAGGCACGTCCTCATGAGGACACTTGTTACATTACAGTTGTTTGTGTATCTGTTTGTCCCTACTGGACTGTGGCTTCTTGACAGACCATGATTTACTCATCTTTGATTTCCCTAGCATTAATTGAATTAAGTCAGTTGTTTACAGACTAATAGGGAAGACAACATATATACACTTAAGTTCAGGATCAATGAAGCTTAAAGAAAATTACTAATCTAGATAGAATTCTAAGGTGTTTTTTTTTTCCCCCTCCAGGCCATGTCAAACATGAGCTAGCAGTTCGTAACATCCATAAAGAATAGAAAAGACTACTCCAAAAAACCCTACAATGGCAGGGGGTGGGAGGAAAGATGGGATTTTAAGGACTGCTCCTAGTTATCTAAAATGAAGACAGGCTTAGTGAGCCCACACAAGGGATTTTAAATGATTGGGACATGGTTAGAGAGCCAGTCATAGAGGAAAAAAAAAGGGGGGAGATTTTGGAGACCATACACAGCAACTTAAAAATCAATGCAGGCAGTGGGGTGCCTGGGTGGCTCAGTAGGTTGAGCGTCCGACTTCGGCTCAGGTCATGATCTCACGGTTCACGGGTTTGAGCCCTGCGTTGGGCTCTGTGCTGACAGCTCAGAGCCTGGAGCCTGCTTCAGATTCTGTGACTCTCTCTCTCTCTGCCCCTCCCCTGCTCATGCTCATTTCTGTGCGCTCTCTTGCTCTCTCTCAAAAATAAACATTGGAACCATACCCAGTGATCTAGTTTGTAGAAGCATGTTCTTTTTGTGTATATCCTATAGGGACCAGGCAAACACATATATTCTATAGTCATAATAGAGCAGCTCAGAGGAGTGTGTACATGTGTGTGTGCATGCACACACAGAAGCATGTTGAATGCTCGCTCTGTACCAGCACTGTGCTAGGCTTGGAGAAAGCAGTCATCAATCATGGCCCAATGATGGCAATTCTGAGGTGGGTACTAATGCCCAGGGCAAGTCAGAACTCACTTAAGTACAGACAACCTGATTCTAGAGAGGAACAGTGCCTTGCCCAAAGTCACACAGCTAAGTAATGGCACAACAAGGATTAGACTTCATGTCAGTGTTCCTCCCTATCAGCTGGTTCTGGGACACTCTCTCCTGAGCCACAGAACCAGCTAACCACCCTTCAATGATCCCAGGCTCACAATGCCACAGCAGGAGTCAAAGGCAGCTCATATTTTAGTAACACCTAATCCAGGTCTGTGATAGGATAAAGGAAATTGTGCCAGTCTTGAATTTTGCAGGAGATCTGAACCCTCTCCAGGAACCTGTTCCTGGCTGTACCCTTACCACAATGTCTCTACACAGGACATCTCACAGTCAGCCTTACCCTGGCACTTCCTGCCCCTAGAGAGACAAGCAGCAGCAAATCATTTTTACCTGAGGTCTCTGGCGATTACAAGTTCCACAAGCACCGGCCAGTCCTGTCAATGCCATCTAAAGCAGTTTAACCAGTCTCTGCAAAAGTTATGCTCCCTTGAAGAACAGAAAGATTCTGCAAAAACAGCCCAGATGATCCCAACAGAAGGTTTAAGTGCTGCCTTCATGCAACGTGAGGCATTATCACCTTGCAGGGTTTAAGGCAGTTACCCTGATTAAGGAACTGCTTTGATGCGAGAGATAAGACTTTCCAAAAAGCAAAAGGGGAGCCCAAAGGTTACAGGCAAGAATGTTTCAATCAAGGAGACCCGCCCCCCCAAAGAAGAAAGATTTTATTTCACAACACATTAAATTACATGGATATATTCAAGAATACATGTCCTTGCTAATTTAAAATACAAAAAGAGATTTACGCACAATGATGTTCAACACATTATTTCCTGTAGGCATCAAAAAACTACAAACCATCTCGGTGTCCAAAAGCAAGGGATTACATAAATTATGGTACATCCATATGACAGAATCCCAGCTCTGGAATGTGGAAGACCTGGGGCCTGTTCAAATAGATAAAAAGCATACCATGCAGCCATTGAAAACCATGTCTCCTGTATGATTCCAGTTACATGAAATATCCAGAATAGACAAATCTACAGAGACAGAAGGCAGATAAGTTGGTTGCCAGAGGCTGGGGGAAATGGGGAGAAACTGCCTAATGAGTGAGGAGTCTTACTTTGGAAGATGGAAATGTTTTGGAACTAGACAGAGATGGTGGTTGCACAACACTGTGAATGTACTAAACACCACTGAATTGTTCACTTTAAAATGGTTATTTTTAGGGGCACCTGGGTGGCTCAGTCAGCTCAGTCGAAGCATCCAACTTCAGCTCAGGTCATGATCTCACAGTTCATGGGTTCAAGCCCCACGTCAGGCTCTGTGCTGACAGCTCAGAGCCTGGAGCCTCTGGATTCTGTGTCTCCCTCTCTCTGCCCCTCCTCCCCTGCTCACACTGTCTCTCTGTCTCTCAAAAATAAATAAACATTAAAAAAAAGTTTTTAATGGTTAATTTCACATTATGTAAATTTAAACCTAAATAATTTTTTTCAAAAACCATGTCTCAGGAAAACAGTGTGTCAAGACACACATTTGTGGGATATTTTTAAGTAAAAAGTGAAAAAAAAGGATGTCTGTATATGCATGATCCCAATTTGTGGTGAGAGATATGTGTACAACCTTGCAGGAAAAAAAAAAAAGACTGCCAATGTATGTATACAGTCACAAAAAAAAAAAAAATGGTTGGCTCTGGATGGAGGAATAATCAGTGTAATTTTTACTTTTCATTCTGTGCTTTCCCTCTGTATTTTTCAAGTTTTCTACAATCAAATATGCATTGTTTCTGTAATAAGAAAAAGAACCATTCTGCAAGTGAAACATATAGACATATATGGAGAGTGTAAGACATCAGTAGTATTTTTAAATGCCCCCCCAAAATCTAGAATGCAATACGGTAAGATCTTGACTATCATTATCTTGCGGTGGTAGGATTATGGGTGACTCATTTTCTTCGTTGCTAATTCCTTAATGACACAGCAGCTGTAGCCAGAGAAAGAGTATGGAAAAGGAAGAGCGTGAAAGCTCACAGAAGCATAAGCTGTACCCATTACAAGAATGGAGATATCAAGGCTGTGGGTGGGTGCCCAAGCCGAGAGCTCCCTGTCATTACACTCAAGGACTGGCCACCAGCCACTGCACCCATTCCTACGTTCAGCCTGGCTTCCCTACCACCAGTGCCTGATTCGTTTCCAGTCTCAATACAGTGGGAACTGATAGAAATTATAAATAAACATGAAAACTGGAAAGAACATTCAGAGCCCATCTTGTTTGTGCCAGATTATCTCAGGAAACTGAAGAAAACACGTTTGTAAATGTTTAATAAAATTCACAGAGCCAAGAAAACCTGTCTACATGCTTGGGTTATCTTTTTCCAGGCTCAGCACCCCATGAGGGTGATGTCTTAGGGGGAGATGCCAGGCCAGTAGTTTAACCAAGTTTGAAAAACCAGGCCCAGTGGGGCCATGAGTAATAATATCAGGGCTGAATATCCCAGGTGGTAACAGACCAGAGTAATGAACCTGAATTGGCTCACTGAAACCGCAGGAGTATTGAAACCACCTCGGTTAGAAAGGGTCCTACAACAAAAGGCCCACTCAGTAGAAATCTAATCTGTGTTAATTAACATCCCCGAGAATGAAAACACTTCTTTATCAGCGTGCTGTTCCTGGCTTGAGCTCTCCCATAAAATGTGGCTCCGGGGTGGAGGGAGTGGAGGGTTCCCTCAGAGGCCAGAACCTCCAAATGGCTCACCCCAGGTCAAACCCAGGGGAGAGAGCCCAGATGACACCAACAGGTTTTCAGAGCTGAAACCTACTGGCCCCAAGCAACCCACTGATGACCCAAGGATGGGTGATGGCCCCAACTCCCATGCACTCCACACCGCAGCCCTCCACGCTGCCACTCGAGCCACTACACACACACACACACACCCCTTCACATCCTCCCGTGGCTCCACCAACCATACCCCTTGCTGTGAACTGGCTTTCCTTCCGTCCACCTTTGGCCACACGTCCTTTCATTTCCCGTGGCCTTTTGTCTCTGATGCTGACTCCTATTCCTTTTCATCCCAAATGCCCAAGCACTGGCAGCCCCCTGCTCCCATAGCCATCACAGCCCCAAGCACAACCCCTCCCCCCCAGGAGAGGCCAGCACAGCCCCCAAGTGTCTGGCACCCTGAGCAGGAGGCCCAGGGCCTGAGCTGGGCCAGGAAATATAAATGAAATGAGAAGCCCCTAAAGATCTAGATTCCACACCCCCCCCCTGGATTTACTAGACGGTTGCAGGGACCTGTGTGCCAGGCACCATGAGAGTGAGAAACAGTCCCTGGTGAGGGGGGACAAGGGTGGGGAGAGAGGGACATGCACACCCATACGAGCAGAAACAAACGCTGCAGGAGCCTGCAAAAGGAGGGAAGAGCTTCCCTGGAAATCCCAGGAAGGCTCCTTGGCCTCTGTGACTGACCCCTGTGGAGTACCTGGCACAGAAACTGGCGGGCAGTAGGTGCTAACTACAAACAGGTGATCACAGGGTCCAGCAGAGAAAGGGGACCCGCAGCCTAAGGTGATACTCCACCCACAGGCCCCTGCTCAGCCACAAGAGAGGTGCTTAAATAATAAATAATGACAACAACTGAGCAACAGCTACACCCTGCAGCTGAGGCCTCCAATGCCTCACTGCAGGAACGCTGTCGTGAGAGAATTTCACCCCCAACATACAGACAGGAGCACTGAGGCACACGGGGGCTGGCCCAGGGTGGGAAAGAAGCTCTTACTCCAGTTACCGGCCAACTTAGGGAACCCAAACTTGTCCTCAAGCCTGGGTCTTCCTCTCATCACCTGTGTCCCCACCCCCCATGTCTCCAGTCCGTGCTCCCTAAGAATAAACCCAGCCAGCACCTCCCCCTTTCACCCCTCCAGAAAGCCCACCGTCAAGTGTGCCCTGGGGAGCTCTGGCTGAAGAGCCTGATTCTCTGAAACGTCTCTCTCCTCATTTTCTGGCTACAGCTTTCTGCAAACCCAAAACACAAAGCCCTCAAGTTCTAGGAAAATCAGGTCATTCAGCAAAGTTTCCTCAGTGAGTCTCCCAAACTACCCCTGCCCTGAGTTTATTTCTCTGCCACTTACCAGGAAGACCAAGGCTCCTGAAGAAATGACAGAGTCTTGGCAACTCAGCCAGGCAGGGCTGCAGAACGGCCCCCAGCTCAAGGTGATCCTGATGCCGGCTTCATGCAGCTCATCAGACACGTCTCTGACAGGGAAGAGCACCCGCTTCTCACAGCTCCTCTGGCCCCTCAACGGCACTGACCCTCCCTCTGCTTCCCTTGGCTGAGAACTCTGGAGAGTTTACAGTTACGGGCCACAGGCAACCGGAGAAGTGGCCCAGAAAAGAGGCCCTCAGCCCTGCACCACCCCTGGCCACGCCCAAAGGGGGGCATCCTAGCTGTTACTCCCCCAAAACAGGATCTGCAGGACACCTGTGGGAGGTCATGAGGACCCTCTTCACCTGTCTCTGACCCTGGCATCTTTGCTGGAAAGGGCAATGTTGTTTCAACCTTGGTGCTCAAAACTACCCTGACATCGTCAAAGCCAGAGATAGGATTTTGGCAGAGCCAAGAGTGAGGAAGGTCACGCCAGCCCCACTGCATGTGGAGGACGGGGAAAAGGCCACAGACTTTTGAGTCAGATGGTCCTGAGATCACATTAAGTTTCTGCCGTTAATTAGCTATTTAGCATAGGCAAGTTGTTTATCTTTCTGAGCCTCAGTTTTCTCACCTGTACGTTGGGAGCAGTAATACCTACCTCCTCGGTTCCTGTGAGTTAATATGAGTGAACACCTGTCAAAGGGTCTGCACATAGTATGTGGTCATTCTGGGCCCCCCCCAAAATGCACCAGATGGAAAGCAGAAGTCTGCATGCCAAAGTCAGGCTGACACAAACCACCACTACAGAAGAGGAATGAGTGGGGGGAGGGGGCACAGGGCAATCTTCATTATGTCCTTTTTCTGAACCCCCCAGGAGGTTACAGGACTTGCACTGGGGTCCTGAGTCCCCATGCTGTGCCTCTGGCGAGGAGGCAGCCCTGTGGCTTTGGCAGAAAAGACTGGCTTACACATAGCTAGGGGCACAGGGTTCGGATCCTATCTTTACCTCTTGCTGGCTGGGTGGCCCTGGATGGAATATTTATCCTAAGTTTCCTCACTCGAAATGGCCATGATCACAGTGCACACTTCTCAGAGTTGTCGTGAGGACATCTGTATAAAGACCCTCAGAGACCTCAGAGACAATATGCAGTAAATGCCCATCTTGCACTGCAGTTATTATCTTGTCCATGCAACACTCACTTCCTAAAATAATTCCAAGCCCTCTCTCCTGCAAGCTCAAATTCTGCCCGTACACACTGGCACCATGATATGTCCCTGGAACCAGTGTTTCTGAGACTCTCTCATGCACCCCCAGTCTAGCCAGTGCCCAAGAGCAAAAAGAAAAAAATCACAGTGCCCAAGATATGGGGCTTGGCCACCGGAGCCTTGGGAACTAGGTGGTACCAAGGGAGCTCCTGAGGTTAAGGGCACCCATCCCCAGGAGAACCAAGGGCTAACAGACATTTTGGGAAAGCGAGTAGTGAGGAGCAGGGGCAGACACTGTGACCCGTAGGGACAGTCATCATGGTACTTCTTGGCTTCAGGTTCCTCATGTGTAGAACAGGCAGCCTCCATGCCCCACCCCAGGGACCATGCATCACGGAAGACAAGACCTTATTCTCTGGGAGGACGGTGATGCTGTCCCTGTGCAGCTCCAGTGCTGGGACAGGGGGTGGCAAAAATAGAAAAGCAGAGAAGCAAGCACCTGACCAAGCAGCCATACTTGGTATTTTCCAGATTTCAGCATCTTTTATTTTTAGAGGTATGTGTTCCAATTTGGTGGAGGGATCTTCAGGTTCCACGTACCATGCTTAATTTAGGACATTTTTTTTTCTCTTTTTTGGTGGTGGGGTAGGAGTTAAACAGCTTCTCTCAGCCACCCCTGGATTCTGAGCCCTAAATTTAACTCCAAAGGAACCTGTCTGTCCTACTTCATGATTCCAACCCTCAGAGGGAAACCATTACCTGCTTCGGAAAATCAGCTCTGACAAGGGAGCACCCAGACAGGTGTGTCCTCAATCACAGGTGCCGGGCTGCAGTACCAGAGCTGTCATCAGCTGACTGAGGAGAGGGTACAAGAAGGGGGACAAATGGACCTACTCCGTGGCCTAAATCTTGATGACCATTCCCCTGGGGGGCCTGGAGAGCTATTTGTACAGCCAGTCAGAATGGCCAGGGCGTGGTCACCGGTGTCCTATTCTAGCAGCCTTAATGCCTGGCACGGGTGCCCACAGGGATAGGGACAGCCTGGCATCTGATCCACAGTTGCACCACATTCAGACAAAGGAACTAACCAGCCGCCTGTCCTTCTACTCCAACCCGTAGCCCCCTCTCCTTGCTTCCTCCTCCTTTTTAAAACTTTTCTTAATTTATTAAATTCACAACGTTGTGCAATCGTCACCACTCTTCATTTCTAAAACTTTTTCATTATCCCAAATAGAAACACTATAACCATTAGTAGCAATAACACCCATTCCTCCCTCCCCCCAGGCCCTGGTAACTTCTAATCTTTTTGTTTCTATGTATTTGACTACTTTAGGTACCTCATACAAGTGGCATGTTATAATATTTGTTCTTTTCTGCTTGGTTTATTTCATTTAGCAGAATGTCTTCGAGGTACATCCACGTCATAGCATATGTCTGAATTTCCTTCCTTTTCCTTATGGCCAAACAATATTTCACTGCATGTATATACTACATTTTGTTTATCCATTCATCTGTGGATGGATACTTGGTTACTTCTACCTTTTGGCTATTGAAAAGTCTCTGCTTTCAATTCCTTTGAGTATATACCTAAAAGTTGAATTGCTAGATCATGTGGTTAATCATTTAGATTTTTGAGAAACCGCCAAACTGTTTTCCACAGTGGCTGCACCATTTACTTCCCACCAGCAGCGCATAAGAATCCCATCTTCTCCACATCCTCACCAATCCTTCCCCAAGCCCGGGAAATGGCCTTTCCCTCGTACCCTAGAATGACCTGCAAGCTGTTGGACTGACTGAGGGGCTCAGGAGTAACAGCAAAGGACTACAGCCAGAGCAGCAGCTAGGAGAGGTTTCCCCTTGGTTCCAATTTAGTAAAATTCTAACCAAAAACCATGAGGGCTGCAAGGCTGCTTCTGAAAATCAAAACACCTAAAAATGCAGGGTCCAGCTAGATGTGCCCTCTGTCACAGGGCACCACAGCAGCAGAGCATTGATCAGATAACTGGGGAGGGACACTAGGGGGCTCCAAAGTAGGGTGCACTCAACATTGAAGTGCTCAATATGACCTACTGCAGTTCAGGAAGAACATATTAGAACATCTATTCATGGTTGTTTTTTTTTATATATATCATCCTTTTATGTGTGTATGTGTGTGTCTTATAGGTCCATTAGCACAGCAGTTTGTATATATAATTTATAAACAAGTATACAAATATTAGGGTACATGCTAATCTATCAGTGAGATATACATGATAAAAAAGTTTGGAGACTCCTACCTTGGACCAACCTCTCCCTTTGTTGCCATTTTTCCCTTCTGATTTTTATATAGTATACCGATGGTCATGATAATGATAACGGGGGGGACAAACTCACAAAACCCACCACTGCAAACCCCTCAGAGCCTGACACTTCTCTATGCCAACTCATCTTTCAGGGGCTCCTACACCAGAAGGAAGTGAGAGACAGCTGTCTTTAGACAGTGGAGCCGTGGGGGAGAGAGAATGGAAGCATTTTTTTTTCCTCCCTGAGGCACTTACTCCATTCCAGTTCAAAGCCCAAAACAGAGAGGTTTATGGTCTAGAAGTTAAGAACTCAGCTTTTGAATCAGAGAGATTTGTGGGTAAGTGGTGGTATCACCATTAACTTCTGTGCAAATTAGTTAATCCCTCTTGACCTTGATTTTCTCATCATTATGATACTAGCACCTACCTCATAAGGTGGCTGTGGGGAGTAAATGAGGCCATCAACATGAAGCACTAGGGCAACGTCTGCTTGGCGTATATGTGGTCTTTTAATAACACAGGTAGGATGCACAAGACACAAGAAGAGAACTCTGCATGAGGCTGGGGAGCTAGGACAGAGTCCGGGGCAGGAGTGGAGGGAGGCACGGGGTGTGTGTGTGTGTGTGTGTGTGTGCGCGCACGCACATTTCATACAGCTGTAAGAAACCACCCCATGCATTCCACAAATATGCACTGAGCAATCACTAGTGTCAGGCACTTTGAGGGATGCAGGCACAAGCCAAGCAGAGTCCACTCTCTGAGCTCATTTCCGGGTGCCACACTGTGACCCACAAGCCCACGGGGGCACCAGAAAGAGACAGCAAGGTACAAGGACATCTGGAATCTGTAGCCAGGGTGTGAAAGTGAAGTTGGGAGCCTAAGCTTAGAGAGGACCTGACTGAGATCCAGGGACGCTAACAAAAGGTACCAATCTCCTACAGTAACACACACCACTCAGAATCCAAGAGGAGTCTTTGTTTCAATTTCCCTAAATTTTCCATTCAGAGATTTTTTTTTTTTTTTTTTTTTAACCTGTTCTCTTTTCCAGAGTAAACTCTGCAGAAGGACTTTGTCATCACAGATACTGGAGCAGAAACTCCACTCCCTGCTTTATTCCTTCAGCCAGCCCCACCCTTGTCGGGCCAAGAGGGTTTTATTGCTCTTGTGTGGCTGGAGCTTCTGTCTGCACAGGATTGGGGGCTCACTGCTCTGCCTCAGCCACTTCGACTGGGCTTTCCCACCGTGGGAAAAGCTGCCCCAACGTACAGCTTCACAAAGTGCTGAAATGGCTTCCTGGTTCATCTACAGTAGACTGCATAGGAAATTATTTCTCAGGGACAGGAAGCCCAGCATCAGAGCCTCCTAGAAAGGCCACCAACAAGAACATGGCCCCTGAAACCCTCCCAGTCAGCACAAAACCACTTATTCCAACAGAAACATGGAAATCATTCCAGGACACGCATGCTCTGGATGTCCTATTTTTTAAATTCCTTACCTTGTTTTTCTTTTGTTTTTTTTTTTTTTAATTGGCTGTGAAAGTTCAGCTCAACAGCTTACCAGGTACATTATTAACTGGCAAACACTTCTTTGGCTTTGCTAGTTAAAGTTTAGAAAAGAACATTCCCATTAACATATAATTTCTCCAGCAACTCCACGAACAGCCCAGAGAGCATTTCATCAGGGCAAACCTCAACTAGCAACTTCCTCCTCTCCCCCACTCAGATTATTCAAACTGGCTTCTGTTCTCCTGGAGCAGACAGGTAAGCAAAATTCAAATAGACCCTCAGCTGGGTATCTGACGTCTGGGCAGTGCTGATCAAGGACAAATGCTAAATACACACTAAACGTACAGCTCTCCACCAGGCTGGGGAAGGAGAAGGGAGAAAACAGCTCTGCCTGATGCCATAAGACCCTCCATTCCTGAGGTCCACCCACAAGTCACCTCCTGCCAGGGAGCCCAAGGGGCCCATGGGACCCTGAATCCAGAAAAGTACAGCCCACTGGCTGTCACTTCTTCCTCACCTCCCTCTACTCGTTTCTCTTCTGCAGTGCAAAAGTGCTCTGCAAACCAGGTTCCTCTGGGATGACAGGGCAGGAACCCAGAACGAGCCCCAGACAAGCACTTGTCTTACATCCTCCAGGTGCCAGGAGTGATTTAGGCACCTCCATTAGACACACAGACTTGCCAGCTTGCTGCCTCAATCCTCTCCTCAGCAGCCAACCTCAGCCTCGGACTCTGGACCCTTCATTAAACCTGTAAGAGGGGCTCATCCAAATATGAGGAAGTTGGTCCTGGTCTAACCAACCTCCCACTTCCCTTGGGGTGAAATGGGTCTCAAGGCATCTCCCTCAAGGAAGGAGAGGGAGGGAGGGAGACAGAGAGACAGAGACAAAGGGAAAGAGAGAGGATGAACAGACAGAACCCCACTCAGCCCACACCAAAACCAAAAGTCCAGCTGGGATCTCGTGCAGGCAGTGGGACAGAGGGCTACTAGGAAGTCACAGGAAGTCACCTGGATGGCAAGAGGACAGGCTGCCAAAGTACTGAGTGGTTTGGAAAACCCACCTTGAGGTGAGGAGACCCCAGGCACCCCTAATGCTCACCCTCAGAGAGACCTGCCTCCCTCTCTTCCCAGCAACCAAAAGGGGAATTGCTCGCAGACTCAGATCTAGACACAAAGGCCCCACCAGACCTGCTGGGCCACACAGAAAAGGCCATTTTCCAGTGTCATTCCTGCCCAACTCACAGGCAAGCCAGTGCCTAGATTAGGCCCCCTGCCTGCCACTGCCTATGGACTGAAGACCTTCTAGGGCAAGTCTCCCCCCACTGCCCTCTGTTATCCAGGTCCCTCTGGATGCTGCTGTCCAACTCTGCTTCTGCCCGGCCATCTGGGGTGGTTCATCCTATGCTGCGTCAGATTAGTGCAACACACTGCCAGAACTGCTGCACGCCCAGCCATCTTCTCTGAAGGGCCGCTTTGTGTTTCTTGCTTGCAAAGGAAGAAAACTGTTTTTGCAGCTGAACAATAGTGTGGAGCTTTCGGTAGAGCCACAGAGGCCAAAAGCCACTCAGCATGCCACCCCCTCACCATCAAGAATGCCTGCATGCAGGAGGCTGGCACAGTCAACCTATAACCTCAACAAGGCTCACAGGGACTTCCAATCCCCTGCTTGCCACCCTACACCACTGAAGAGTTCTCAGGAAACTGCTAGTGCCTGGCAGCCTTTGGAAATGGACTTACGCTTTCTCTAGTATACCTCCCATACCCACCCACACCAACAAGTTCTTGATATCTAATCTGGATCCTTCCTACTTCAACTTAAGTCCATCTGGGGCTTCAGTAGGAAAGCAGACTCCCTGATGCCCTTCTTGGCAAGCTCTAACTTACCATGAACCAGAAGGCTGACCTCATAAGTCACAACAACAACAAAAACTGTAGAGGTTGGGCGTGGTGGTTGAAGGAGGTAGGAGAAGACTCTGGCTCTTTAAATGCAGCTGATGGCCTGGAGATACTGCATTCCCTCATCTCCTCCCCCTCCCCCTCCTTGCTAAATATCAATCACGTCTATCACCTGACTTCAGAGTACACTGAGCTGGAAGGAGACTAGTATGCCACCTGACAGATTTAGGGCTAAAGGGTCTCAACAGGCTGATTCTCTGGACCCAATACAGCCATATGAAATCTGACAGGGATAAGCTTAAAAATGTAAATTTGAGTCCAAAATATCCCAGCAGTAATAGTATAAGAGGGGAGAGAGACGTTGAACAGCAGCATTTGACATAACATGACTACACATTAATAGGGAACCTATTTTGATTTTAGGTTACATTAATACAAGTATAATGTCAAGAAAAACAGAGATGGTGATTCTACTCTCTTCTAAGCTGGCCAGACACCACCTAGCACACAGTGCTCAGTCCTACATATCACAGTATAATAGGCATGCATTGTTTACATACTTTTCTTCAGTGACACTCCCCACATTGTCAGGTTGCAGCTGTCGGCTACCCAAGGGGTACTCATCCAAGGGGGAGCCCAGGATCCAATTAGGGTCAATCAAAATCTTCTCTATGAAGTGATATACAAAGCCTAGGAGAGTAAGCACCTCTCTTCCTTGACAAAAGTGTTAATAGAATTGAAAGATGGAGAAAAAGCAAAGCCCTCAAAGTCCCTGTGACCTCTGGGGTCCAACAGTGCAAAGGCCAGATCAGATCAACCCTTGGAGTTTCCAGTTACTAGAACTGATACATTTCCTTTTCTGTCTAAGCTACTTTGAGCTGGGTTTCTGTCACTTCCAACCTGAAGTACAGATTAATACACACTTTAAGAGGATTACCGATAAAGTACAATATGTCCAGAGATTTACCAAAGACAGTGAAGAAATGAAAAACCGTGTTTCATGAGCAAAGAAGGATGATTTAACTCAGAAAAGGCACATTTATGGCCACATGGGAGCCTCTCTGAATAGTTAAGAAACTTGTTCTGTGTGGGGCCAGAGAGCAGACCCATGACATGGGTGGAAGTTACAGAATACGCAATTTCTGGAAAGTCTGAAGAGTACAACAAAACTGATAAACCCGAATCCATCCCCTATTGTATTCGCTCTAACTCACTGGATTAAAGCGATTCCCTTTATCATTCCAAAGTACTTCCTTATTATGACAAACTACAACTTCTATAAACCTCAGCTTCCAATCTATACAATGGAGATAAAAATCTCTCCCAAACAAGCTTTAGAAAGTTATTTCAGGGAACAAAAGAGAAAATGTAAATGGAGAGTGAATGATGTCCTAGGACACATCAATGACTCTTCCAAGATTTTATCCGAAGGAAACGACCAGAGATGTTCATAAAGGCAAGGAAGGGGGGTGTTTATAACAGCATCATGCATAATAATGAAAAAAAACTGGAAACTATTGTCCAAGATTTGAGTATCACTCGTAAAAAACTAGATCCTATAGAAGAACAATTAATGATGAGAGAAAGATCTACAACAGATCAGTGAAAGATACAAGAATCAACACCATATGTACAACACAATCCCAAGTTTACAAAAGTTTATGACACATTTGCAAAGAAAAAGATAGAAAAAATGTTAACAATGACTATCCTTGAAAGATTATAAATATTTTTTTTCCTTTGGGCTTTTCTCTATTTTCCCAGTTATACAACAAATACATATTCTTGTTAAAATCAGGAATAAGTTATATATACTATCAATGCTATAAAGTGTTTTGCCAATTGTAAGAGCTATGGAAACAAAGCAATGTGGCCCTTAAACAGGTCTCCCTTCCACATTTGTCTTTTTAGCTCTAAACACAGCAATTAGTTGATTATAAAATGTCTAATTTTTTATTTTTTATTTTTTTTATTTTTTTTTAATGTTTTTTATTTATTTTTGGGACAGAGACAGAGCATGAACGGGGGAGGGGCAGAGAGAGAGGGAGACACAGAATCGGAAACAGGCTCCAGGCTCCGAGCCATCAGCCCAGAGCCTGACGCGGGGCTCGAACTCACGGACCGCGAGATCGTGAGCTGGCTGAAGTCGGACGCTTAACCGACTGCGCCACCCAGGCGCCCCAAAAATGTCTAATTTTTTAAATAGAAACAGATGAAGACAGTAAGGAAAATGCTGGATTCTTACAAAAAAGAACAAACTCAAAATCCTATGTGTCTCCCAGGCAAGTCAATTTTCTTCCCAATAAAATGAGGAGTGTAATAGTATTGCTTTGTATGAATGTAGATTTAAACATTCATTAAGAACCTCCAAATGCCAGCCTGTTCCGTAATTTTCTTTTCTCTACTAAGGTGCAGGGAACACTTTCCATATCATTAGTTAATATTTTACAGCACTGTTTTAAATGGATGCATAGTAATTCACTGTATGATTATTATCGCCAATGAGTGGTAGGAGTTTTTTGTTTGGCTTGATTTCTGATATAGAAATAGTTAATCTCCTTAGCAACCCTTTGAGCTTAGGTATTCCAAGTGTAGGACTGTAGAATATAATCAATAAATGTAAGCTGTTGTTACTGTCATGCTCACGATTACTATTACTACCCAGGTTCCAGTGAGATATCCAAGTTTAATCCAATATTTTAGGTTTTTGAAAATGTTTCTCTGGAAGCCAGGAAAAATGCAGATACAGGAATATTTTTAAATCTGGCCTCCTTGTTTTCCAAACACCCCCAAGCACTGTGAAGAATGGACATTAACATACCAATACACATGTGCTGTCACTGAGCAGCTAATTTTCATAAATGCCTGAAAAATTAGAAACCTTCTGGCCAGTAACCATACACCTTGCTGTAATAAAACAAACGGTTTCCCAAAGAGGCATAGACCCCAAGGACTCTAGCAAATCCGGGGACCTAGATGGGTCTGTGGGACAAAAGTGGACTGTGGACTAGCAGTGAAAAGAGAGAGGTTCCGCTCTGAATGGAAGCAGAACAGAAGGGTCTCACCTACAGCCTGTGTGCTGGACTAATGGGCACATCTGTCCTGGAACTTATACTGAGCACCTGCCAGGCCCTGTGCCTTGTTGTGCTTTGAACAAACTCATGTTTCCTCCTCCCAAAGATCCTGTGGTGTTAATATTCCCCAGTCCCATCTTCCAGGTAAGGACTTGAGGCTCAGTGAAGTTAAGTGACTTCTTGGAGTCTCACAGCCAGTAAAGGGTATGGTTGGGGCTGCAGCCCACTCTGTTTGCCTCCAAAGTCCAAGCCTTCCCATGTTGGTGCTCTGCCCTCTAGTTACTAAACCAGGGTCTTCCTCCCCAACCACTGTGAGTATCAAACAGGCAAGGCCTTGCTCCTCTGGGTGAGTCCCCACAAGGGCTGGGCCACTCAGGCCCAGGGAGGCAGGCGTGCATGCAGCCCCTGCCTGAGGGGGGTGGGCTGGCCCACAAGCAGACAGAGTGAGGCATACTGACTGAAAGACTCCAAGAAGTTACCTCCCCTCACTGAGCCAGAGGTCCTGCACCTCTGAGATTGGGTCTTGTCCCTAAGGCACTTAAAAAGAGACCTGAGGCCGCAGCTATACCAGGGGCTGTTTGGCCCAAGCCCCAAGGTTCAAAGGAAAGCCACTGGAATTTCTCTGGATGTGTGGTCTTCTGAAGTGAGTGAGATTTTGTCCCCACCACCTGAGCCTTCAAAAACAGCCCCTGGAAATAAGCTTTCAAACCTTGGGCAACTGGTAAAGATCTGAGCCCAGCCAAAGCCTCTCTGAACTTCTGATCTCAATTGACCCACAGAGGAAGCAAAGGTGCTCTTCTGTGGCTTGCTATGTTTGAAACGTTTTCCCTGTTCCATTTCTAATGTCCTCCCTATCCCCCTCTTCTCCTCCAGTCCCTTCTCCTAGCTAAGGGGCAGAAACCAGGCTGGAAAGACTGGCTGATCCAGGGAGAGGAGCCAGCATGGTGTGGGGCCGGAGCACTGAGAAGCACAGAGATTTACAGGAATGTGCTGTGCAGCTCACAGGAATTCCCCCAACCTCTGAAATGTCCCATTGTTTAACTCATCTCTAAATTAAGGGGGTTTGACTAGATGCTTCTAAACCCCACCCCTCCAGTAAAGCTCTGTCCTGGAATTTCCTCTATAAGATCTCATCGGTAGTGAGAAGCGATGTTTTCACTCTAGTGGAACAACCAGGCTATGGAGTAAATTGTTTTCTTAGACCAGCTCAGATGTTTTTTCTGTCCTTTTTTTTTTCTTTTTCTCTCACATGACATTTACCTTCAAAGCCAGACCCAAGAAGGGGATTGTGTCTGTTTTGCTCACTACCATAAGCCTAGCTTAAGTGCAAAGGTAGACACTCAATAAATAATTGTTAAATGAATGCTTGCATGCACACATGCATGCCAACCATTCTTTAATGTAACCCTTCTTTAAATGTGGTCACACACATGCCCTGGTCTAGCACACACAGCTGTTTTCCTCACTGTCAGGACCATCATATATCCAAGTCAAAGTAGAACTGACACACCCAGTCCACCTCAGCCAGGACATCCCTACCCCTCCTACCATCATTCTCACAGACGGGTAAACATTCTAGAGATGTGAGGCAACTCTCCCTCTCTCCCTCCATCACTCCACAATTTATGCCATGGGCAGATGAGGTGCCCTAGGACTGTTTCCCTCATATCAGTTCTCTGCTCAAAAGCCTTCAATAACATACAGAAAGCCAACAGACATATGAAAAGATGCTCAACATCACTCATAATCAGGGAAATGCAAATCAAAACCACAATGAGATAACCTCCCATCTATCATAATGGCTAGTATAAAAAAAGACAAGAATCAACAAGGATGTGGAGAAAAGGGAGTCCTTGTGCACTTACTTGGTAGAAACTGTAAATTAGTACAACTATTATGGAAAACAATATGGAGGATCCTCAAAAAATTAAAAATAGAACTACCATATGATCCAGCAATTGCACTTTTGGGTATTTATCCAAAGAAAGCAAAAACACTAACTCAGAAAGATATATGCACCCCTATGTTCACTGTAGCATCATTTACACTAGTCAACATATGGAAGCAACATGAGTATTGATTGATGGATGAATAAATTGTGGTGTGTGTGTGCACGCGCACACACACACACACACACACACACACACACACAAAATGGAATATCATTCAGCCATAAAAAAAGAATGAAATTTTCCCATTTGCAATAACATGGATGGACCCTGAAGACATTATGCTAACTGAAGTAAGTCAAAGAGAGAAAAAACAAACACTGTATGAGCTCACCTACATATGGAATCTAAAAACAACAACAACAACTAGGCTTATAGGTACAGAGAACAGACTGATGGTTACCAGAGGCAGGGGGATGGAGAGGAAGGGGGTAGATGACACAGGTGAAAGGAGTCAAAAGCTACAAACTTCCATTTATAAAATAAATAAAATACATCCTGGGGATGTAATGCACAGCATGGCAACTATATTTAATAATACTGTATTGAGGGGGCACCTGGGTGGCTCAGTCAGTTAAGCATCAGACTCTTGGTTTTGGCTCAGGTCATGATCTCATGGTTTGTGGGATCGAGCCCTGACTTGGGCTCTGTGCTAGCAGCATGAAGGCTGCTTGGCATTCTCTTTCTCCCTCTCTCTCTACCTCTCCCCTGCAAGTGCCCTCTCTCTCTCAAAACAAATATAAACATTAAAAAAAATTAATGTATTGCATATTTGAAAGTTGCTAAGAGAATGGATCTTAAAAGTTCTCATCAAAGAAAAAAATCTGTTACTATGTGTGGTGATGGACATTAACCAGATTTACTGTGGTAATCATTTCATAATATCTACAAATATCAAGTAATCGTGTTGTGTACCTGAAACTAATATAATGTTGTATACCAAATGATCTATCTTTTAAAGTTTATTTATTTTTGAGAGAGCACAAGCAGGAGAGCATCGGGGCGGGGGGGGGGGGGGCGGGGGGGGCGGAGACAGAGGATCTGAAGACGCCGAAAGCAGAGAGCCCAACGCAGGGCTTGAACTCATGAACCAACTCACCAACCATGAGATCATGACCTGAGCCAAAGTCAGACATAACCAACTGAGCTGCCCAGGCGCCCCAGTTATATCTCAATTTTTAAAAAGCCTTAGTAGGTCCCCATTACTTACAGAATCATGCAAAACTCCTCAGCCCCGTGCCCAAGACCTCCCAACCAAGCTCCCGCTCCTCACCTCCGAGAAACCCCCACTTCAGCCCAGACCTGCCATCCTTGCACTGTTGCTCACACCCCACCCTCCTCTTCTCCCAGCCCACCTCCGTCCCGCTGGCTGCTCCCCTTCAGACTTCCTCTGCCTCTTATTTCCTGTATCCCTATTTATCCCTCACCACCTCCTGTTTTATCTCCCCAAGCAAGAATGAGACTTCAACCAGATGACTAACTAGACAAGGAGAGTGTCATCCTAGCCTCTTCTCTGTGTCCCCCAGTACCCAGAATATGCTGCATGCACAGCATAAATACTGACCAGTTAACTCTCATCCTGCCCAACCCAGACACGCCCACCTCTTGCCCACCACCAATGCCAAACCACACAGCAACAGTGCCAAACTGCCCAGTGCCAAACCCTGCTCTAAAATCATCAGCGGCTAGTGAAAAGCAAAGTTTGAGGGTAGACAGACCTGGGATCAACTCTTGGCTCTACCAACTCCTAGCTGGGCAACCTAAGCAAGTTACTCAACCTCCGAGCCTTGGTAGCCTTGCCTACAAAACGATGTAGAGTCTTTCCTTCATCTTCAGACTGCAGTGAGGATGGAACAAGATAGTATAAGGTGCTAGCACCCAGTAGATGTAAGGCAAAGCTTCCCCCGCCCCTTTGCCACCCCAACAAAAACACACCAGCTCAGATGTTGTGCATGAAAACCGGTTGGACAGCAAACACACCTCATCTCCCCTCACCTCCAGCTGGCTCCCTAAGACAGAGGAAACAAAGCCTGAATGTACTCTGGCTCCCCCCAAGCAGGGAGGTCTCTGGAAGAGGTATTTGTTAGCACAACTTTAGTTTAAAAGCTTCTTTATGAGCCAGACACACTGTTTCTTTTTATAAGAGGGAGAATCAGCCTATAGCTTAATATCACTTAATGGTGATAACAAGGCCTTTTGTTCACATCCCTCAATTAAATTCTGCAGTAATTAGTGGCCACCTACTCCTGTTGCTTAAGGGAAGCACCGCAGCAAGAACAAGGCATGGTCCTTGTTCATACAGACCCAGACACAAAACAGTTATCAAGTGACATAAGACAGAAAGTCATACACAGGGAAAAAGAGCAAACCTAACCTCAATGGGTTTCTGAATCATGGAAAATAATGCCAAAGGGGTAGCAGGCTAAGTGCTGCACATATGTTCTATTCTTTCATGTGATAGATGTATCTCGCCGTGTTCAGATGCCGGCAGCTTCGTTTTACGGTTGCGTGTCTCTGTAACTTAGTTATCTGACTCCTCATTCATGGACAGTTAGGTTGTTTTCAATTTCTTAGTTTTATAAACAAGGCTGCAAGTGGCCATTCCTGTACATAATCCTTTGCAATTTGTCTATTTACTACCCTGGAAAGATGGAGCCATAGCAATGGAAATGCTAGGTGTCTGTACTTTTGATGATCTCAATAAGCAATGAAACTATCCTGTGTGCACAGAGAGGGTTTTAACCTTTCCCAGAACACACACATATAAATACACATACACATGTACATACATAAATGTGCCTTGTGTCCTCCTCCGTGCCTGCACCTCAGCCTCAGTTCAGGCCTGCATCATCTCTCACTTAGACTGTCATGGGAGATCATGGAGATCATGGTCAGGGCAGCCAGCAGGTTTCCCTGCACACGGCCACCAGAATGAGATTTGCAAAATACCATCCTGATTCTGCACCCTCACGTCATTCTGCCCCCAACCCTGATACCATCAGGGCACAGTCTCAACCCGTAGTCCATCTCCAGTCTGATCTGTAGGTGGCCTCTTCCCCCACATGCCCACAACCCCACCTTCACCCCTGGGCACATGTCTACAGTGCCAAGCCATGTTGGCCTCCATCTCGTGCCCCCTCCCCTGCTGACCTCTGCCCCACTCAAGTGTCACCTCTTCTGGAAAGCCTCCCCTGACCTTCCAGAGTTAAGAATCATCATACCTTCTACATGCTTCTAGCAAAGCACTTGCCAGATGGTCATGTTCATGATGGCTATCCACTCACACACTTTCCCCACCTTGACCTCCATCTCTAAGCTCCAGGAGCAAGGAGTTCATATTCTGTCTATCCTTAGGGGCCTGGCTCCAGGACACAGCAGGTCCAGCAAAAGTTAACTGAATGAGTGAACAAATATGAATACCCAGGAACACAAGACCTTTAGCTCCTAAAAACCACTCTGAGAATGAGGCAAAGCAAGATGGTTATTCCCATTTTACAGATATGAAATCTAAGACACAGCTTGCTCAAGGTCACATAATCAACGACAGAACCAGGATAAAGCCCCAGCTCTCCTGACTGTTGAGCACCATAACCAGAGAACCGAGGGGACATGAACACATCAACAAGGCTTCCGAAGTGAAATCTCCCACTCTTTGTTTCCCTTGCTCTTTCTAAGGCACTTCACCAGTTTCATTGTTTCAATGAGAGGTACCTGCAAGATATACCACCCTTCTTGACCAGAAATGGGTTATCTGGCTAATTTCAAGTCAGAGCAATTCGCTTTGGTCCATAAAGATTTCTCCTCATTTGGTTACCAAGTGGCCCATCCACTGACAGGTAAATCCATCCATAGCAAGCAGGTCTGTGTACACAGGGTCTGTACATATTGTGAGTCTACCCTGTGTCTGTTACATCGCTGTCACCATAAGGAATGGCCCCATTGAGGAGCACAGTCACTGGCTGAGAAGAAAGGGGTCCTGCCATGGACAGACTGGAATGAGGCAAATAGTTCCTGGCCTACGGCAATGGCCAAAGCCCCCAGGAAGTGCTAAGCAGGACAAGGAACCCCCGTTTAGACCTCCCTGATCCACTGAACATCTCCAATTCCTCTTTCCCCCAAAGAAAACTGGTCCAGTGTTGGGCCTAGAAAGAGAAATACTCCAAACAGAAAAAACGGTACATCAGACCTGTGGAAAGAATTATAAGAACAGCTGACATCTGTTGACACTCACAGTATGTCAGCCATTATTCTAAAAACTTCATACGGATTAACTCCTCCCCACAAACCTGTGAAGCAGGCGCTATGAGTAGGGCATCTCTAGGGCCACACAGTTAGTGGCGGAGGGGACAGAGCCAGCCCCCTATAGTCAGACTGGCCAGTGGGCTCTCTCACAGGCTGGGTCCACCATCCAGGGAATCCCCAAACTCTCCCCAGTCCAGTCTACTTCCCCAGATCCCCAGCCACCACCCACAGGGCATCCTTGGCAGAAGGCAGAATATACACAAAGGCATAGAGGATGAAAGCCAAGGAGACATCAGAGAAGAACAAGCCATCCTTTGAGGTAGCATTATGTTTTTGTTTGGTTTGGTTTAGCAGAGTAGGGGGGAAAAGATAAGCAAGATAGGGCCAATTAAAAGGAACAAGCTTCCAGTTATAAAATAGATAGCACACAGGGATATAATGTCCAGCATAGGCAATACAGTCAATAATACTATAATATTTTGTATGGCAACAGATGGTAACTGCAGGGACCATTTCATAATGATTGTAAATATCAAATCACTGTGTTGCATGCTGCAATTAACACAATACTGCATGTCAATTACTTTTCAATAAATAAATAATAAAATATAGGCCCAGTTGATGAAGGGTCTTACAGTAGACTTTGGACTTACTGTAAATGAGCAGAGGTATACCAAGTGTGCAGTACTTAGCACACAGTAGGCCTCCAATAAGCGGAAATTCCTTCCTCCTTATGCAGAGAGGTCAAAGGGGACTCACTGAGGCTTTCTAAGCCAAGGAATGACAAGATCAAATTTGCATTTTAGAATATTGCTGTCTCTCTTGTAGTCTCAGATAAAACTCTTGCAGGATAAAATGTAATATTAATGATGATCAGGACATAATATTAAAATGACATAATGGTAAATGTACTTATTGGGTATTTATTGTGTGCCAGGTATTATCCATTATCCATAACACTTGACATTATTAAATTCAAATAATTCTCATAATAGTCCTGTAGTCAGGCACTATTCTTATCCCCATTTTGCAGATGAGGAAACTGAGTCCCGAGAGGTTAAGCTGGGAAGTGTTACCCCTGGGATTCCAACCCAGTCAGTCTGACTTCAGATCCAGTGCTCCTAAGCACCAGACAATCCCGGTCCCAGGGGAGGAGAGCTTCCTGGAGGACCTGCTAGCCTCTGCCCTGCAATGACACCCAGACCAGGTTACAGGTATGTCTCCAGCCACCTCCAGCCCTCATGCCCACCCCTCCTCTCTCTTCCCATTACCAAGTCAGCTGAGGGCAAACCACCCCCAGGCTGGAAACACCATTCCCCCCCCTCCAGAGGCTACTAATATTAAGGGGAAAAGGCCCTGCAATAACAACCCAGCTCTTGAGTTGCAAAGAGAAAATGAACGAACGAGGAGTGGGCCACCAGTTCCCCGCAGATTTCAGGGTGGAAAGTGTTCAATTAAAATGCATTCTGCTGGAGCTCAGCGGCAGCATTTCAACAGAGCCACCATTGTCTCCGTCTAAACTGCTGCTGCCCACAGCCCGACAAGCAGCAACGAAACAGGCTGTCGTCATGGAACCGGAATGTGGGGTCCTGGCCCTCCCAACAGCACCAGAAACGCCGCTCTGTTTACCCACGTCGCCCCTATTTAAAAACAAAACAAAAAGCCCCACTCCACCGTCAGTCCTCCAGCACCCAAGACACCAAGGAAGGACAGACAGTGGTGGGGAGGACACTCCATATGCTGGCAGCATGAGGCGGGTATGCCAGAAGATTCCCAAGTTGCTGGCCAGGCTGGGAGAGACGGGCCTCCCCCAGGCTGCTAGAAAAGTACTTTGGGGAATATATAAAAATCAGATACAAACAGCTATCTGCATGGGGCATAAAGAGAAACTGCCAAGCCCTGGGGTCCCAGGCCCCTACAGAAAATGTTTATGGCCAAAGAATCTGGGATGTTTGGCCAAGGGCTTGGAGTCCAGACACTGGTCATGCTGACTCCCTGCATAAATGAGACACCCTACAGGGCAGAGACAGGCCTGCGTGTCCAGTGTCCAGCCAACTTTGGGACAGAGACAAACTGAGGCTGACCAGCCATGGCTACAGCATCCTGGCCTCCACCTCAACCCATGAAAGTGCTAATCAAAAGGCAGGGGTCCAGAACCAGGCCACCTAGTGTGTTGAACTCAGAAACAGGGTGTCCAAGGCAACTAGCACATTCAGGGTACTGACTTGTCCCCAACTCCACCCTGCAGAGGTCTGAAGGACAGGTTTAAGCAGCAACCCGAGGTCACAGCAGAAAGGAGAGTCAGAGGTACTCAGAAACCCATTTATCAATTCTAGAAGAACGAGAAACCTGTGGGTCCCCCAAAAACCCATCCTCCCAGGTAGTCCTCAAACCTCAGGTCCCTGACTCTTGGCAGGTCACAGGTGGCCCTTCATGCTCTGACTTGACCTCTCAGGCATCACCTCCCTCACAGTACCCAGTACCCTACATGCACACACACACACACACACACACACACACACACACACACACACTCTCTCTCTCTCTCTCTCTCTCTCTCTCTCTCTCTCTCTCTCTCTCTGTCTCTCTCCCTCTCCCTTTCCCTCCCTCCACCTCTCTCTGCCCGTCTCTTCCTCTCTCCCTCTTCCTACTTCTCCCTCCCTCTCCCTCTCTTCCCTTCTCCCCCCCCCACCCCTTACAGTGATATTGAACTACGTAGAATTCCTGAACTATACATACTATTTAAAGACACCATCTTACCTTCTGCCTCAAAGGCTTTTCTTCTCTTCCTGATCAGCCTAACTCTTCACCCTGCAGGACCCCACTCCTGCACCATGTACTCTACAAAGCTTTCCTTGACCTCCCCGACCAGTTGGTCCCTGAGTAACAGAGCCAGAACTGCACAGAGCCTTGTGGGAAACTAGTAAACTTTTGCCTAATGGAGGGTGGGTAGGGGATAGAAGCCAGGGCAAGAGGAACCATAACTCACTTCCTACATCCCAAAACTAAAGGCAAAGGAGGAAGTCAGAGCAGAAGAGATTTCAACTTCCAAATGGAACTCCCAACAATAAGGATGTGGTAACTCATGGAGGGGCTGCCTTGTCTGGTGGTACACTCCTCCTATTATTCAAAGTAATCGATTAGAGGCAGTCTGATCAGCAATGCTGCCAAAGGCATTTCTGAAGTGAGCCAGTAAACTGCATCAGAGACAGCAGGAACCCAGACCTTTCCATAAAAGCCTGAGATTCTGGGGGTGGAGACAGGGAGAAGATGCTCATGGTGAAGTCCTGGGAGGAAGGGAGCAGCTCTGGGTGCTGAGAATCCTCCTGAGAATCCTAGACGACCACCAGAGGGGTGGAGAAGACAGACATTCCAGGGGCAGCTGGCTTGTCATTACCTACAGTGGGCCATGCAACTGACTAGCAGCTCCCGAGGGCCAGGCCAGTCTCTCCAGTCTAGGCTTACAGAGCCCAGGACTTTTCTCCTGCCCCCTCACCTGCACCAGTGCCACCACCATGCCTCACCATGACTACTGAACAGAAGATCAAGGGAAAAAACAACCAAAGATTCAGACATCTTCTCCCTCCTCATTCCCAAGCCCAGGACCCATTGCTCTCCTTGTCAGGTAGAAAGCATCCTGAATGCTGCAGCTCCTCCAAGGGCACAAGGTAGATGGGATGAGCGCCCAGGCCAGGACCAGCAAGCATGCAGGTCAATCTTTAATAACATTATCAAGATCAACACTACCACTTAATGAAGGCTTATTCCATTCAAGGCCCTGTCCCGAGCACACTACTTACATTGTCTCTGATGTGTCTATTCTCTGCACAACAACCAGAATTATCCTTCTCCTGGACCAAAAGACACATCATGTCACTCCTTCGTTCAAAAACTTCCAAGTGAGGAGTACCACCTAACTCAGTCCCTTTGAAAGTCCCTTCAAAGGTCTGCAAACCACTCTACACACACACACACACACACACACACACACACACACACACCCCTCTAACTTCAGCTCCCTACTCCCTTAGTCCTGGCCACACTGGCCTCCTTGCTATTCTTTCAACGTGCCAAGTCCACCCTAGCCTCAGGGCTTCTGCATTTGCTGTTACCTGTTCGTGGAATGCCTTGCCCCCAGATGTCCACATGCCCGATCACATCTCTACTCAAACATTATCTCTGCAGAGGGGCCTCCTCTGACCATTCTGCTTCTCCACCAAGCCTGCTCTTCCAGTGTTCCTCGCCTCTTTGCCTTCTTTTCCTCCACTGCCATCCTTTGATACTATGTATTTTAACCACTTTGTTTCCAGTCTTTCCCCCACTGAGATGTAAGCTTCACCAGGGCAGACACTTTGGTAGACTTTGTTCACCATCCCATCACCAGCATCTAGAACAATGACTGGCACACAGTAGGAACTCAATAAATAATCATTCATGAATGAGTGCATGAACGCCCCTACAAAGGAGATGTTCTTACCAGCCCCTTATTATAGATGACAAAAACTGAAGCTCAAGGAGAGTTGACTCACTTGTCCAAGGTCACCCAGATACCAAGGGACAGAGATGGGATTAAATTCCAGGCCTATCTGAAACCCATCTTAACTCTGTGGTGCCACCAAAGGGGAGGGTCTGGTCATCCTACACCCCACCTGTCCTCCTGTTCCTCCATCTGGGCTCCTCAAAGCAGATGCCTCTGCTTCCTTCATCAAAAATGTCCAGCACCTGGCTCAGGGCTGGTACACAGCAGGTGCCCACCAGATGTTTCTGAAAAAATAGACTCACCTCTAGGCACTCAGTCTCTCCTTATGTTAAAAAAATTTTTTAAATGTTTATTTGTTTACTTTGAGAGAGCACACACACACACACACACACATGCATGCATGCGAGAGTGGGGGAGGGGCAGAGAGAGAGAGGGAGAGAGAATCCCAAGCAGGTTCAGCACTGTAAGGGCAGAGCCCAATGACTGGGGTGCGGAGCTCGATCCCATGAACCCATAAGATCATGACCTGCACTGAAATCAAAGAGTCAGACGCTTAACCAAGCCACCTGAGGGGCCCCTCTCCTTACATTTTTCTTTCTTTCTGCACCACTTCACATGTTGCTCTTCATTTTACTGAATATGAGGAAGGCCAGGAACTCTGAGTACACAAAACTGAACTAGAGATGGACTCTGCCTTCAAGAAATCAATAACCATGTGAGGGAGAAAGAGAAGATGTAGACACAAAAAGGTGTAATATGAAGCAGGATGGTCATGTGAGCAGCACACACAGTGCCAGGGGTGCAAGGGGGAAGGCAACGCTGCTGCACACAGGCATCGAGACATGCACACCCTAGAGCTGGGCTGGAGAGGACAAGGAGGTGGGAAACCTGCTCGTTCATTCAACATTAACTTCTACGAGTTTCTTTGCCAGACACTGTGCAAAGTGCTAGGGACAGAGAGATGAATGAATAAAACATCAGGAGAACTCACAGGCTCATGTGGGAAAGATGGAAACATTAGTATAAACTAAGGAGATACATGGCAAGAGAAGATGCTAAGCTGTAAGCTCCATGAGCACAGGCACCTTCATTTGGCTCACTGCTACACTCCCCAGCACTTATATAACGCCATTACATAGTTGCTGAATAAATCAATGAAAGCACCAATGAAGGGATATCACAGGTGGAGGAGGGTGGTCAGGGAAGACTTCCTGACATAATGTCTGCACCTTAAGGATGCACAGGAGCTATCTGGATGGCATGGGGGCATTGCTGGGGATGGAAACTGCAAAAACAAAGGCACAGACCCAGGAGAGTGCTGTAAGCAATGTGATGTTAGGTTGCGTTCAGGCCAAGATGAACAGTAGGGATCACATCTCTACTCAAATGTTACCTCTGCATAGAGGCCTCCTCTGACCATTCTACTCTCCCACAAAGCCTGTTCTTCCAGTGTTCCTCGCCTCTTTGCAGACCACATGGAGAGAAGCCCCAATTTAGGAACACCTAGGATGGCTCTAAATCAGGAGGCACATTAGGATGCAGTCTTTGGTTCCCTAGAGGGAAGACAGGTCGGAGTCCCGACTACCTTCAGGACCAACTGCACCAGCCCAAGTGTGAGCTGGTGAGGGCAGGGCCTTTAGTCGGCACCAGAGAGCACCTGGTTCACAGGGGTCACATGTGCCAGACCTCACTGAGAAGGGAGACACCAAGATGAACCACAGCACACTGTGAGCATGCAGGAGAAGTGTACTCTACAAAACTGCTTGGGGGAGATAGAAGTAGAACCATGTCTCACACCTTGTACACAATCACCAAAGCAGTGACTGGCTGGGGGCAAGGAGGAAGTCCGGAGAGAGAACCAGAGAAAGTGCTATGTATTTCACTTTCACTTTGATCACATCAGAACTGGGGAGAACACACCCTGGCCTAGGAGTGGAGAAATCTGGCTGGAGTCCCAGCTATTACCAATGACCTGCGTGACCTTGGGCAAGTTACCTCACCCCTGGGGCTCGGCTTCCCCATCTATAAACCAGAGTTGCCATCACAAGCCCCATCCTATCCCACCCCTAACAGCATCCTGGAAAACTCCAATCAGATAGGTACCAGCTCTGCATGACTCTACAAAGCACCTACTGTGTGCTCTTCCTGTACCAGAGGGGAGGCAGAAAAAGGACATGCCCAGCCCCTGCCCCCAGGGAACATTTTAACAAGAGGCCCTGGAAGGCAGTGCAGGACTCTGAGACATTCTCTGGCCAGTCTGACTGCCCAGCCCAGGGAGGGGGAGAGGAAGTGGTGAGCTGTTTTACAATCCATCAAATTAATTGCCCCAAATGGGAAATTTACAGGCCTCCTACAGCCTCCTGTGTATCCCATAATCTCCCATGGCCCTAATCTGAGAAAGAATGTGTGAGCTGTAATCTTTCCAGCCCACTGTGCTCAGGGGCAATGCCTCGGACAAACCTCAGTTTCTACCAGTAGTCACTCCTAACCAAAGCCCCCAGATAGTGGCCCTCCAGTGCCTGACTCCACCCACCTCCACCCACCAGTATCCAACCCAGCAGACCTTGGCCTAGACTCTGGCCTCAGCCAGAAGACCTGCCCAACCAGCCCCTTTGGTAAATACAACTTTGTTCTCCTTTTCTCTCTTAAGGGTAACAGCCTGCCAGGAGGTAGAACCAGGAAAAATGGAGTCTGGGCAGAGTTGTCCATTGAGCCCAGTGAAAACAGCCCCCAGGTGAGGTATCAGGCATTGGGTTCCAGCCTCAACTTACCCTATACCGGCCAAGAAACCCTCTTCCCATCTCAGGCCTCACCTTCCTCTGAGAAATGTAGAAAATATAAAAAGTCTCCCAGGAATTTCTCTCCCAAGTTTCACCAGCAAACTGCAGTAAACCTGGATCTCTTTCAACTACCAGAGAGCTTCAAGCTCTATTGTCAGGAAGGGAAAAGTCTTCCAGCTGGCAAGCAACACCCCACCCCAGCATCTGGTTCTCTCCCTCCATATCATTTGTACTCAGTTGTCTGTGCCTCCTCTAGGCCTTGCCCCCTCCCCACATAATGTCTACACCCCACTCAAATGTTACCTCTCCCATGAAGCCCTCCTGGATCTCTTCCTTCTCCTTGTCTCCTCTTGTTCCATTTTCTCCTGCTTCCTCCACTCAACAGGTCTCAAGGGCAGGGGACTCTCTTATTCATCGCCAGCAGTGGGGAACTTACTTTATCACAGAATATTTCAGAGGGCTCTGCACAAACCTGGAGCCAGTTCTCTAAAGCATCTGCACCTAACAAGTCCTCAATACCATTGGGTGAAGTTTCCTAGACACCGTTCAGAAAGCCAAGCTCCTTGAAATTGATTATGCCCCTGGTGACCAGAGCAACACCTGGTAATGTCCAGTGTTTGAACCCTCTCTTCTTGACAAAGAGCTTACTCACTCACTACCTTATAACAATCCAGCAGGAGAGGAACTGATGTGATCTTCTCTTACAGAGATAGCAAACATGCTGTTGAAGCTCACACAGCTGTAAAGGGCTGAGCTAGGATTCAAACACAGGTCTTCTCATTCCAAACCTAACCCTGTGTCCTAACCCTGCACACCCGAAGGTGCACTTGCAGTCCTAGAGCCCGCTGAGATCTGGGTTTGGGACAGACCTAATCTAAATCCCCTCACTCTGTACCCACTCCTGGGAGCCACCCCCAGAGCAGCAGAGACAGAGCCACAGTCAGGGACTCTGGGAGGAGGAAGGGTAGAGAGCATTCACTCCACACTCTCACTGCCTCCATCTGTGCATGATTACCTCTGGTGACAGTGAACTCACTACATACAGAGATATTTTAGAAGGTTCTGCTGTAAACCCAGGGCCAAAACCTTTCTCCCTGTAGCTTTCCCAGAGAATAAGGCTCTTCTATGTGGCAGCCCTTCAGATTATTTGCAACCAGCCCTCATTTTCTTGTAGGTCTCCTCTTCCCCACATGAAATCCCATGGTTCCTTCAGCTGTTCCTCAGGAGACAAGATTTCCAGTGCTCATTAGTCATCCCCTCAGAAGAACTTCAACTGGTCACATCCCTCTTAGAAAGATAATCCCACAATAGGCCCCCATACCCTGTGATCTTCAAGAGCAGAGAAGCACCATCACCTACCATGTTCTGAGCACTATACTTCCATTAATGCAGCCTAAAACAAAGTTAGCATTCTGGATGGTCACATCACCCGGTTGACTCCTATGGAGTTCATGGTCAGCAAACTCCTTTTTCCCAGAGCTGCATCTCCCAGAGGGCACCAGCCATGCGGGAGCATGAATGAAACTCATTCTCCTCAGCTGGATAGAGCAGAAAGTACAGAAACTTTGGAGTCAGACCTGGGTTGGAACCCTAGTTCTGCCACTTATTTACTGAGCGACTCAGGCAAATCATTTATTCTCTCCAAGTTTTAATTTCCTCAAGTACAAAATGGGGAAAATTTTTTCCTCACTAGGCTGAGCTGAGGAATAAATGAGACAAAGTATATAAACGCCTAGCCCAGACCAAGAGCATGCCACGGTCAAAATGCTAAGTGGTTGAGTTAGTTTTTTTTTTTTTTTTTCAACATTTTTTATTTATTTTTGGGACAGAGAGAGACAGAGCATGAACGGGGGAGGGGCAGAGAGAGAGGGAGACACAGAATCGGAAACAGGCTCCAGGCTCCGAGCCATCAGCCCAGAGCCTGACGCGGGGCTCGAACTCACGGACCGCGAGATCGTGACCTGGCTGAAGTCGGACGCTTAACCGACTGCGCCACCCAGGCGCCCCGCTAAGTGGTTGAGTTAGGATAAGAGTCAAACCCAAGTCTGCCAACCCAAAGCTTTGTAGCCTTAGGCACCACGCTACAGCCACAGGCTGTTTTCTTGTCCCACAGCCCTTACCCATTGAAGATCATCTTTAGTTTGTTTCTCCCTGCGCTGGACTGTGAATTCCTTGAAGACATCTTTGTCTTTCTTTATAGCCCCAGAATCTGGCATGGTGTCAGATTAGGTACAGAGTAGGAGCTAATAAATGCTGATGAGCGAATGACTGTATGAACAAGTTAATTAAACTGATATCAAGGCAGGCACCCCTTTTGCCCTCTTTCAGCAGCTCCAACTCCACCAGCACAAGCATCTGGGTAGCAAGAAGCATTTACCTCATAAGGGCTTACCATACTGAATCAGGCCAGCACTAACCCCCATGCCCAGATAAGGAAGCCCATTTCATAGTCCCCAGCTCTTTCTTTGGGCTCTTTCCCTCCCAAGACATGGCAATGTTCTGCCTTCCCCAACCATAAGACTTCCAACATTGGTAAGGTTTGCTCTAACCTGCTCCTAGAGCCTGGCTGAGCTGCACGTAGCCAGATGAGCACTGTCTGGGATGGTCCCTGGTGCCCCCAAGATGCATAAGTCCTATGTGGGGGAGAGCTGATGCCAGGGTTTCTCCAGCCCCAGTTCTCTGGGGCTTTACTAAAAACATCATTCCCTGGTTTCCAGGTAATTAATAATAAGAAAAAGAACAATACATCTATTCATGTTCAGCAGGCTGTCTCAAAACTATCCAAGCTACACCAGATAGAGCACTCCTGTCTCATCATCTGTGCCACAGCCAGATGACACACTGTCCCCATGACCCAAATACTAATGGTCCTTAACAGCCTGGTGGTGACTTCCCCTTTAGAGCCCTTCCCAATTTTTCCTAAGGTTCTGAAGTCAGTGAGAGTCTTGGTCCATCACTTCTGAGCCTTAATTTCCTCATCCCATCAAATGGGCATACAATTGTGAACCTCGAGGTTGAGACATGGTTAAGTGTGAGATAACTACATAAATACTATGCCTGTGTACTGCACACAATAGGTGTTCACTCAACCTTCATTTCTTTTCTTCTGTTCTATTACACCCTCAGCTCTGAATCATATTGTTGTCCTGGGCATGGCTCAAATCCAACTCTGCATGAAAACCTCAAGGTATTGGATGGTATCACCTCTGGCCACCACAAGTATCTGTATGGCTTTGAGAACTCAACGAGCATTCAAATACTCCTGATGGTTAGCTGGTAAGCCAACACATTTTAATTTGCTGTGGTTATTGTGGATAAGCATGATAGAATATATTTATTTTCAGGGGCGCCCGGGTGTCTCAGCCAGTTAAGCGACCAACTTCAGCTCAGGTTATGATCTCAAGGTTTGTGGGTCCCAGCCCCTGCGTCAGGCTCTGTGCTGACAGCTTGGAGACTGGAGCCTGCTTTGGATTCTGTGTCTCCCTCTCTTTCTACCCCTCCCCCACTCGTGCCCTGTCTCTCTTTCAAAAATAAACATTAAAAAAAATTTTTTTAAGGGGCATCTGGGTAGCTCAGTCAGTTAAGGGTCTAACTCTTGGTTTTGGCTGAGGGCATGATCTCGCAGTGCGTAGGTTTTAGCTCCACATTGGGCTCTGTGCTAACAGTGTGGAGCCTCCTTAGGATTCTCTCTCTCACTCTCTATCCCTATCCCGCTCACGTGTTCTCTCTCAAAATAAATAAACTTCTAAAAAAATTAAAAAAAAAGAAAAGAGTACAGCGAGTGCAAAGGCCCAAAGGCTGTTTATGCTCACATGTTTGAGGAATAGCAAGGAGGCCAACATGGTTAGAGCAGAGCAGCAGGAGAGTGGGAAGGAATGAGGTCATAGGGGTAGCGGGGTGGGAACAGACGACACAGAGCCTCAAGGGCCACTGTGAGGACCTGGATTCTGCTGTGTGTAAGATGGGGAGCCCGTAGGTGGTTTGAGAGGGTGATATAATCCAAATTCCACTGTAGAACAGTCTCTGGCTGCTGTACTGGGGGAGGTGGACAAAAGCCCAGGGACAAGTCAGGAGGGCATTGCAACACGACAATGGTGCAGACTAAGGTGGTAATAGGTCACAGGTGCAATCTGATTCTAGATATCTTTCAAAGTAGAGATGGCAGAATTTTAAAAGATTCCTGGAGGGGCGCCTGGGTGGCTCAGTTGGTTAAGCATCCAACTTCAGCTCAGGTCATGACCTCACGCTTTGTGAGCTTGAGCCCCACATTGGGCACAGTGCTGACAGCTCAGAGCCTGGAGCCTGCTTCAGATTCTGTGTCTCCCTCTCTCTCTGCCCCTCCCCTGCTTGCGCTCTGTCTCTCTCTCAAAAATAAGTAAAAATAAAACATTAAAAAAAAGTTCCCTGGAAATGTACCTGATGCCAATTAGTCCTGGGCATTACCGGCTGCTTGTACTGAGTAAACCAAAAGACAAACTGAATTTGGTCTCCAGAGCCCCCAGCGTAGGCATACACATGGGGAACCTGCACCACTGCAGAGCTGTGACTCTGGGTTTGTGTGTGAAGAGAGGGGTCTCTCCCCACAGGACTCAACACCTTTCACCCCCTGCCCCGAGCCCCTCACCTTCCCCTCTGGCCTCTGAAGGGCTGGGTGGCTCATGGGCAAACTGCTCCTGGCTTCTCAAGGTGGAAGGAGAGCAACTTCACAAGGAAGCCAGTGAGGCAGTTTGGTGATCTGCGTCCACGTTCTAGATCCAGCACCTCCTGCTGTGTAACTCTGGGTAAGTCACTTGAGTCTGGGTCTCAGAGCCACATGTGCAAATGAGAATCATTTAAATCAGGTTTAAATGAGTACTACACAAAAGCTGGCCAACAGCCGAATCAGAATACACCAACCACTCCTAGTTGTGTGACCTTGTACGTAGAGTCTGTCTGGGCCTCCGGGTTGTCATCTATAAAATGAGGTGGGGGGGGGGGGGGGGGAGTGCCCGGGTGGCTCAGTCGGTTGAGCATCTGTCTTCAACTTCAGCTCAGGTCAGAAGCTCATGGTTCATGAGTTGCAGCCCCACATGGGGCTCACTGCTGTCAGGCTGTCAGCACACAGAGCCGCTTCTGATCCTCTGTCTCCCTCTCTCTCTCTCAAAAATAAAAACATTTTTTAAAAATAAAAAATAAATTTAAAAAAATGAGGGGAATAATACCCCTTTGGGGCCACCATGAAAGATTAAAGCAAATGATGTGTGAAAAATGTTGGTGATATTTGATCTGATTCTATTGAACCTCTTCCATGCCATCACCTCGCCCCGCCCCACCCTTCCTACCTGCCCACTAGGAGAGGAAGCTGAGCCATCAGGAAGACCCCCAGCTCACACTCTTCCCTCCTGTCAGGCTCAGTACCAGAAGCCTACTCCTACAGGCCGAGCAAGATTTCCCAGCCATCTTACACATGGCCTCAGGCTCCAGCTCACTAGAAACAACCAGCACCTATGGGTCCTCTGTGGCAGCTTCTGCTGCCTCAAGTCCAGGGGATCTCTCTGCTGGTGGCACCGGCCCCACAGGGCCATCATGAAGGGTCAGCAAGCACACAGAAGGTGCTGAATAAGTGGTGGTTACATAATTACAGAAACAAGCATGAGGCACCCCCTAACATCAGATTGCAAACCAGAAAACACCATGAGGCGCAATGGCTAGAGACCTCCAGTTCACAAGCAAGCACATGCCATCTTTGCAGTTTGTCAGACTCACAACCCCAGGATATTTTAATTTTTTTTATTTTTACTTTATTTTTGAGAGAGATTGAGAGAGAGAGCGAGCGAGCGAGCATGAGCAGGGGAGGGGCAGAGAATGAGGGAGACACAAAATCCAAAGTAGGCTTCAGGCTCTGAGCTGTCAGCACAGAGCCTGATGCAGGGCTCAAACTCACAGACTGCGAGATCATGACCTGAGCCTAAGCTGTTGCTCAATCGACTGAACTACCCAGGCACACCACAACCCCAGGATATGTTTAAAAGTCCTGCACAAGGACCTTCAGCAGATCCTGCATGGAAATTATCTGCTACAGAAATAAGTCCTAAAGGCCTCAGAGAAATCAGACAGACCAAAGGAAAATAAGGCAGTGGGCCTAAGAAAGTGAAAGCCACCACTTTTACTTTTTCCCATTATCTCTGGGTGGCATTTAGGGAAGTCAGGAATCAGGGTGGGGAGATAAGGGAGGGGAAGGGTGTTACTATCTGTCAGATAATTGTGTCTATGAGAAATTATGACACTTTATAAGGAACAAAAACCTATATAAAGAGTTTTTCCTCCAAGTCTTCTTCAATCGGACTTGCTAAATACATAGGTTCTACTAACTTGACTCTAGCTTCTTCCCCTTACTGCCCCTTACAGCACCCCCACGCCCACCCCTTTCCCCCAGAAGACTGAGTACGCAGCCTGGGAACCAGACTTCCCATAAGCTGGGTGGGGCTGAGGTCACCCATGACAGGGCTTCTGCACGTTGCCCAGAGCTGAGGAGGGACCAGATAAGCAGTGCGAGGGTGAGGGTGACTCTTGCCCTTCCAGGGGGTCAGGTTTTAACTAGGTCACCCCTCAGAGACTCACACCACCCACTCTTTATCTCTATCTCTTTCTATTTTAAGGCAGGAGTGCTGCCAGGCAGTGGTATGGGTTACCTGCCTTCTCCTCTTTTGGAGGCCAACCCCTCACCTGCTGGGTGGGATCCCTCAGAGGCTCCAACCTACTTTCTCCAGCCCCACCACAGCGGATGCCCAGCACCCCCAGTATATCCCACCCTCCTGCCCCACAACCATGGTGGGGCCCTAGTCACACCCCTGCTTATACCCTGGATCCACACTGTCCTCAGGACAAAGCCCCAGCTCCTCTGAGCAGCCTTTTCTGCACCTCCTTTCTCCCCCTCTCATGTCTTAAACATGTCATGTTCTCTTAAAGCTCTGCCCATGCTGCTTCTCCTCTCCCTTGAATGTCAGACTCTCTCTTGTCAACAAATCCCTGCTTGTTTTTCAAGGTCTAGCTCAGGCTCCCCTTCCCCACCAGAAAGTCTTCCCTGGCCACCCCTCCTCTGTGCCCCTCCAGTCCCCATGCTTTTCTTATCAAATCATTTGTACAGTAACCTCTAACCATTGTTCCCACCAGAGATCAGGCTCCCAGGTTCCTGGAGGACACCAATGGCACTTTGATTCATTAACTGAATGCTTACTATGTACCAGATACCTTCTGACACCCAGCAATATAGCAGTGAACACAACAGAAAATTCCTGCCCTCATTGAGGTCATATTCTACTGATAATAATAGCCAACACAGGATAATACTTTCTACGTTCAAGACTATTCCGACTACTTTACATGAACTTACTTAATCTCCAACACAATTATTATCATCTCCACTTTATAGACGAGGAAACTGACACTCCAGATTACATAACTTGCTCAGGATCCACAAGCTAGTAAGTGGCAGGGCTGGGATTCAAACCCAGGCAATTCAGTACAAGACCATGCTCCCAAACCTGGGCCAGAACCTCTCGATACTATTTTCTCTACTCTGCCTTACTCATTTGGTATACGGTGTCCAGGCCAGTGCTTGGCACACATACAGTGCTCAGGAAAAGTCTGCTAAATGAAGGGACCCTTGAATGACAAATGCTAGTTCCCCTGAGGCACCCACTCCCTATCTTGTCCCCACCTAATCCCAATTCACAAAACCCCCCACGTCTTCCCTGACTCTTCCAACCCCTGAATTGTGTCCTCCTGGACATTCCTCTCCATGCTGCCCCCACACTATTTACCTGACACTTAATGACATACCACTTGACCATCCTATCACATAAAGCTGTGCAGATATCTTGCTTCACCAGCTCCCTGGGCTTCCTGACATCCCCCAGAGTAGAACAAATATGGTGCCAGTACAAGGCAAAAATGGATACACAAACGTTAAACTGAATCCAGACTCCCCTCTCCATTTTCTCATTATCACCAGAGCTATTTCTCCCCTTGCCCAGGAGAAGCAAGTCAGAGCTTGGGTCTGACACAATCTTTGCTGCAACTATATCCAAATTGCCTAAACCATCAGCTGTAACAGCCAAGGTCATAACTAGGATACAGCTGTGGTTAAAAACAGCAAGTAGAGGTGGACATTTTTTAACCCTCACCAAAATGCATGTATCAGGGGGGCACCTGGGTGGCTCAGCTGGTTAAGCATCCGACTTCGCCTCAGGTCATGATTTCATGGTGAGTTCGAGGTCCACAATGGGCTCTCTACTGTCAGCGCAAAACCCACTTCAGATCCTCTGTCTCCCTCTCTCTGCCCCTCCCCCACTACCTCTTTCTCTCTCTGAAAAATAAAATAAACATTTAAAAAATGCATCGGGGGGACCTAGGTGGCTTAGTCGGTTAAGCAACCAACTTCAGCTCAGGTCATGATCTCATGGCTCATGAGTTCGAGCCCCAAATAGGGCTCTGTGCTGACAGCTCAGAACCTGGAGCCTGATTCAGATTCTGGGTCTCCCTCTCTCTCTGCCCCTGCTCCGTTCATGCTCACTCGCTCTCTTTCTCTCTCTGTCAAAAATAAATAAACATTAAATTTTTTTTTTTTTACTGCATCAGGATGTTCAAAGCCCTCTATAGAAAATGCCTGTAACCGAGAATCTAAGTTGGTCAGTACACAACTACCTTCTGTAGAAGTCTCTGTGGGATGTAAATCAAGGAATTACCCAAATATGCTTGGACCAGTCAGCCATTGCAGAGAAAAGCCATTGCAGAGGAAAGTGTTCATGGAAATACTTGCTAAAATTTACTGAACTATATTATGCTCTGGGAATTGGGTATTTAACATGTCCATACTTCCTCAACCTACAATGGAGTTATGTCCTGATAAACTCATAAATTGAAAATATTGAAGTCAAAAATGCATTTAATACATCTAACATATCTAAAGCCATAGCTTAGCCTAGCCTAACTTGAATGTACTCACAACACTTATGTTAGCCTACAGTTGGGCAAAATCACCTGACACCTATTTTTATAATAAAGCCTATTTTATAACAAAGTGCTGAATATCTCATGTAATGTATTGAATACTATGTCAAAAGTAAAACACACACACATACACACACACACACACACACACACACACACACACACACAAATGGATCTATGAGTACAGAATGGTTGTAAGTCTATCAGTTGTTTATCCTCATGATCTCGTGGCTGACTAGGAATTGCCCAGCATCACCAGAGAGTGTTGCAATGCCTATTGTTAGCCCGGGGAAAAGATCAAAACTCAAAATTCAAAGTATGGTGTCTATGGAATGCGTATCACTTTCCCACCATGGTAATGTCAAAAAATCACAAGTTGAATCAGTATAAGTCAGGGGCTATCTGTGTTATTCTCATTTAACCACTACAAAAGACCTACAGGGCAGATACCAGCATTTGTTCCATTTTGTGTAGAGGTTAACTCGCCTGAGTTCCACATCCACAAAGTTGGATTGCCAAGCCTATGTGCTCAACTTCAACCCTGTATTTCCCTTACCTACCTCAGCACAGCCCATCATGGAGCATGATAGAAAAAGGCCAAGCGGGGCTCAGAGGGATCATCAGGACTCCCAATTAAGGACAGCAGGGAATGATGCCTGCCCTGCCGCCTAACACCTGTGTTGTGTATTCCCTGACCTGCCTGAACCTCATATTCCTCATGAGTAAAATGAGGATCAGATAATACCTACCTCATAGGGTTGATAGAATTAAATGAGCCCATGTCTGTTAAGCCCTTAAAACAATGCATGTGGTAAAAACTAAACATTTGTAAAATAAGCAAATAAGGGCTCAACAAAAGCAACTGGCTTCTCAGTGTGACAGTCCCTCTGTCCTAGCACTCAGCTTACTGAACCCCCAAACCAAGCCAAATCCAACATAGACCTTAAAGAAAAACCAAATGCTCAAACCTTTCCATGGACTCAAGAAGGCAATCAGCACCAATCAGTCCTCCTAGCCCCAAGGAGCAGCCTTGAAAGGCCCAGCGAGATCATTGCACAACACAGTTATTACATCTTAAATCACTAGGCTCCTAAGACACATGGAGCTTTTGAAATAAAAAGTGTGCTTTGGATTCTAATTTAAATATCTATCTATTCACAGAATAGGAAGCCAATTACTTTCCTCTCCCCCAAAGAATTAATATCCCCTCTGAGTTTTATAAACCATCTGGTGCCAAACACACAAACACGTCTACACGTTTTCAGGTGAGGAGGGCTAAGAGAAGCCGACTGAGTGCACTCCAGCTCCCACCCACACACCAGGGCTTAAAAAAATGTAATTATTCAAAGCTTCGGTAAATGGATGTAATTTCAGGTACCACCAATTCCATTTAGAAATGCGTTAATGGGTGCAGTGATTATAGATATTTAGCTTCACAGCATTCATCTATTTTTTTTAAATCCTCAGGTCAAATTGTGTTGAGAAAAAAAAATGTCTCTGAACAATTTCATGGGCAGGGAAGGAAACCTTTTCCCCTCCCAAGGACCGTGATCACGGATTTTGTGGTCCGTTTCCAACCCCAATTTACTCCCAGCTCCAATCAACCCTCTCTCCTTTGTATGTCTGCCAGTGTCAAGAAGGTCATGCCAAATGTCAGATCAACCAACCCACACCAATTTGGTCGAGTATTGGCTCTGTGCCTGACGCTGTTCCCAAAGAGCCGGCAAGCTATTCATGACACTGAGTCACAATCTTGCCCCTACTCCATCTCCCCCAAGACCAGCTCAGGGAAGACTGCAACACCAGACACCCCTACAACTTCCTCATCATCACTACTGTCTGCTGGGACACATTTGTTCTCCCACCCAAAGCAGCATTCCCATTTCTCAACTTAATTGCAGCCTGCTTGCCTGCTCTGGCTTTCAATGTCAATCACTCAGAACAACTCACCCCTTACTCCAGGCCTTCCTCTGCCCTCAGAAGGATCTCTAAGTGGTCATGGGGTTCTGAGATGTGGATATGCCAACCCACCCTCACCCCAAGCAGATGTAGTCACCACTCAGTGGTCACCCGCAAGACCAGCCCTACCTCCTACCTCTAGGACTACCAGCATCGTCTGGGCAGAGGGGAAGAGCAGCACATTCCCAACCTCCATGGAGGAAACCAGAGGCCCACCAGGGGCCAGGGACCTACTCTGGGCAAGAGCGTGGGCACTAACAGACAGCAGTACCTACCAACACCTTCTCAAGGTCCTTCCCCCAGCTTCATCCAATCAGTTCCAACAGAGGGCCTCCAGTAAATGAAAGGGCTCACAACCTGAGCACCTACCATGTGCTGCAAGAGCTGCAGACAGGCCATCACATTAGATTCTCAATAAATTCTCAATCATGCTAAGGAAAGCAGCATTATCATTATTGTACAATATCATCATTGTGGGGAAGCTGAAGCTCTGAGGCGTTTTCATTTTCAGTGTCCATAGAATCCCCATGGAAATTGTAATGATGCTGATTTCCAGTCCCCCCACCCCAAAGTTCTGACTCAGCATTCTAGAACAGTTTCTACTTCATGTCTACCCTCACTACTCCTTCATCAAATGCTCTAGTAGAGAACCAGGGTTATTACCTAAAAAAAAAAAAAAAAAAAAGAGCTAGATGCCCTACCAGGCAATGCAAACAGAAATACTAACATCTGGGAACCCTCTCACCAGGGGGTGGGGGTGGGGGATGAAAAGGTAGTATATCAAAACTGCCATTTGGAAAATGTGCTGATCATAAGTACGAGAAACCTATTCATTTTCTCTCTGGTTGGACACAGCCACACAGTGCTTCAAAGATGAAGAATCATTTCTTTGATATTTAGCACCATTTAGTGCCCAGCTTCCTTTTAAAGACAAGTCTCAACAAGGAAATACAATTCTCCCTCCTGCTAGTCTGATCTTAGGAAATTTCTCCAAAGAGAACAAGTTATAGTTCCTCTGCTGACTGTGTCACACTTCACCACGGGAAGGGGCTTCCTTTCTAGGAGTAAGAATAATAGTTAATTCTTACACAGCACATATGGCTTGCCAGGCACTAAGTCAACAGTACAGCTGTATCCCATTCTATAGATGAAGAAACATCTGAAGACACAGAGAGGTTTAAGTGATCTGTCCAAGCTGGCAGCAGAGGCAAGATTTCAACCCTGGTATGCAGACTCCAGAATTCATGTTGGATAACCCCTGACATGGCAACAGGATTTGGGGGAACCCCTAGGACAATATCTCCAATTACTCCACTCTGCTGAAGCCAAGCTACTAGTGAAGGGTGTTATCTAGGACCAGTCCCTATGCCTCAACTTAGCACCAAGCTCTGCAAGATGCAGACAGGCACACACATACATCACCTTCACCCCCACCCCCTAGCTCTTTCCAATTTCTTCCACTGGCCTCTCTTGCCTTGGACTGCCCACTGCTACCTGGCCTTCCTCATACTCAACCTCTGAATCTCCCCAGGGCCCTGTCCTCAGGGACCCCAGCCCCAGTCACCCATACTGAAATTGTCCAAGGTCCCTCCCCCGCTCCTGGACTGGGCACTCCTGGAAGACAGAGATGACATCTATTTTTCTCCACAGCACCCAGTGTGGAGACTGGCAAACAGGAGATGGCTCATCAGAGTCTGGTGACTCAACTGATGAATCCTGGACCAAAAGCCATCGAGTCTGATTAAACGGCTCCTCTAGTAAGGTGCTCACCACCCCTCAAGGTGGCCCACTGGTTCCATCTGTGGACATGCACAGACAACTCAGTTTGCAACTGAAGAGGATATGATTATTGCAAAGGTTACTGCACTGATGTACAACATTGCTCTGGCTCCACTGCTGCTAGGAAGGAGACTGTCTCACCTCCCCCTTCACCCACAGGGAGAGAATGCCGGAGGCTGTGCAGCCAGGTACCTGGGTAGAGGCCTTGAAAGGGCCCTCTGTCCCCTCTATCCCCGAGCACACTGCACCCCACCTGCACTGCAGACTGTTCCAGGGAAGCACAAGAGGCAGCCAGCAGCCCTGGAAGAGACTGCATGCTAACTCCAAGCTGTCAGACCTCAAGAGGGTGAGGGCTCTGCCTTGGCAGAAAAAGCCCCTGAGAAACCCTGAGAACGCTGACTGTGACGCTGGAAACACTCTTCTGGCAGAACCTGAAAGAGACAGCCTGGCTCTAAGAAGGCTTAAGAGGCTCATCAGCCCCTAAGCTGTGGTCAGCTGACATCTGGGGAGGGTGGGGGGTTAGAGTCTGCTCTCCCAGAGCACTAAGGGACCTGCCCACTGGCCCTGCCTTGGGACCATCCAACCCACTGATCACTCATCTACCCTGCAGGGGACTTTCTGAAGGAGGCCCAAGAGGAATTCTGCCTTTGGGTTATCGGGGAAGGTACAGATGACCAATTTGGGGGGGATAACTCTACAGGAGGATTCAGTACAGAGCGAGTGGCTATGGGGGTCAGAAGACACCATGGTAGAAACAGCACACAAACTTGGAGCCAAGATGACTCTGGTTCAAGTCCCAGCTCCCCTACTGATGCTCTGGCATCACGAAGATCTTTGAACTCCTGTCCCTCCCCCAGTCTCTACTACTTGATCTGTAAAATGAGGACAATAAAAATAACTGCTTCTAAAAGGAATGTATATATTTTTCAACTATAGAGCACCATGAAGATTATTACTGTTGACATCTGTGGGCCAGGCAGCATCAGACAATAAGTCTGTCTTTCAGCAGTCAGAGCCAATAGCCAGGTGGCCACCCAGATTAAGGAGCAGACATCTGTGCAGCCTTCTAAATGCCCAGGAAACAGCCAACACAGGAGCATTTTCACACCTCATTACCCTGGGCTCTTGGTTCCCAGGTCCCTGCAGCCTGGACAAGGTACCTGTGGCCTTGGGACTGCATAGCCCTGATGGTCAAGGTTACGTAGTGTTGTTGTTTTTAACTAACTTTGAATTTGGAAATCATTTTAAACTTAGAGTTGCAAGAATAGCACAAGGAACCTCCACATACCCCTCACCCAGTCTCACCCATTGTTAACATGTTGTGCCATTTGTTCTATCATCCACTCCCCTCAACACACACACACACACACACACACACACACACACACACAGAGTTTTTTCTCAGCCACTTAAGAGCAAATACTTCAGTATTTCCCAAAAATGAAGACAACCTTTTAATAACCATAATGGTTATGCAGTTTTTATTAGTCCAAGTTCTGAGTTGAGTCCTATAGTTTGCATGATCCTGCCCCAGGCAACCCCAGTTTGAGGACACCAGATTTCTCCATCATCAGCTGAATGTAATTAGTACTTAGAATGCACATTTCTACCCTACCTCATAGCTGTGTACATGTACAAAGAGGGGCTCACATTTATTGGGCATTTACTAGGTGCCAGGCACTTGCAAAACCCTTTACATCAATTAATTCATGCAATCCCCACATTTATCCCTATTTCATTGGTGAGGAGAAAAGGCTTGAAAGGAGTAGGTAACTTACCAAGGACAGGGAGCTGTAACTGGTGGGACTGGAATTAGAATCTGGGAATCTGGAGCCCATGCACCTGCCCATGCACGTACCCACTGCCTCTTTAAACACACTCCCACCACATATACAACCCCTATACATTTTTCTTCATGATTAAGTTGTGCTATGCTTTGGCTTCCAGAAAAACCTGGCCAGCATCTAGGTGACCAGGAGTAGGCTAGATGGGAGACAGAGAGGTGGTCTGGCACAACTCAGTTCAGGCAAAAGATGACCTGAGATCACAACAGCTGCTGATGTTGTCTTCCTTGGGGCCTGTACATTCCTCTTCGGAGACGCATCACTCAGAGAGACTGGAAGACCAATGAGCAGTCTCCCTACACTTCCCTGTCCCTTAAGACTGAACAGGGGAATTGGTGTACCCAAGAGTATATGTTTCTGTTTAGGAAACCACAAAGCCATACGACAAACATGATGCATCTTGATCTTAACGGAAAATACAGGAAGGAATTTTATAGTAAGTTAAATTGAGGGTAAAGTCTACATGGAGTTTTGGATAGTACCCACATTTTGAGGACGTTTACTACCATCCAATCTCCCAGGCAAGTTGGACTTCATCCTCTTCTGTCATTTGTCTGTGGTTGAAAAATCTGAGAAGCCCTTGTCTGAGACAACGAATTGTCCACCTCTTCTCTGAACCCTGAAAAGGCTGACCTAACACAGCATTCAGCTTTAGGAAGTCATTTTACCCCTCTGAGCCCACTTTTCTGCATGAAAGAAATGCAATAATTGTGAGCCTCCAACCAGATAACATTCATGAAGCTCTCTGTAAACAATGAAACATTAACCCAAAACACTTCTCGTTTCAGAAAATTGAAACAAATGTTTCGACAGCCACTTAAAAACAAAAGGCAAATAAAACCATATTCCTCCACGTTTCTCCCTCTGCCAATATTTATGCAAGACACCATGCCAGTTTACTGAGCAGAGAGATTCAAACCCATGCTCTCTTCTGAAGAGACAGGAAAACGGGAGCCAACACCTCATTAAATCACAAAATAATCCACATTGTGATGTGCTTTCTCAAAGAGGCTCCTTTTTCTGAAGCCCTATTTTAAGAAGCCCACAGTTTACTCCCATAAATATCGAGAGAATGGACAAAGTTATATCAATGCACCTGAAACCTACACCCACCCTCTTCACACACACAGCACTGTAAATCCGGAGTAGCACCTCTCCCACCATCCATCCCTGTCCTTTCTCTGAAACACATCCCTCCCAAGGGTAAAGAGCCTTAATAAAGAAGCAACTTGCAACTGTTTTTCTTAAAGAGGTTTTCCCAGATCTTTTCTGGGATGGTTTTGAGAGCGTGATACAAATCACAGCTCTTAATCCTTCCTTCTGCTTTCTGCACACCACCGTTGTTCCTTATACACAGGACCTAACGTTTCAATCCCTGCGCCAGTTTTCACTCTTGATAAAATAACCAGGAAACGAAACGTAAAGTGTGGGGTTATGCCAAAACTTGCCAAGCTGGGAGAGCCTTTTCTTAACTTTCAACAAGAGGCTTCAGAATTTCCAGTTTAAGTAGATGTATGCTGCAGTTTCACAGAAATTCTTTACACGATTGTTGCTTTCTGGTTTGAAATAAAGTTTCTGGGACTACTGTTCCCAGCGATGAGAAAGATGACAAATGAGAAAGATGGCATATAAATGAACCAACAGGTTGGCACTGTATAAGACAAATTTTACTAACATGAAGTCCAACATTTGTCTGGGGAGAAAAATGTGGCAGACAAGATAGACTTCTTCCCAGAGGGGCCTTGAAAACTGTCCCTTGCATGATGGCATAATTAAATCTCAAGAGGGCAGCTGCCTGGCCCTTCCAGTATTCACAGACTTTTCCAAAGGGCCTTCTATACCTGGTGCCTTACAGCCCACTGAGGGTGGGCTGATATTCTGTCATCCCTAGTTCAGCCTTCATTCCCCAACTCCTCTCTAACTTTCAGAGAAGGGGCGGCTGGGTGGCTCAGTTGGTTAAGGTTAAGTGTCTCGACTTCAGCTCAGGTCATGATTTCACGGTTTGTGAATTTGAACCATCAGGCTCTGTGCTGACAGCTCGGAGCCTGGAGCCTACTTCAGATTCTGTGTCTCCCTCTCTTGCTGTCCTTCCCTGCTCATGCTCGCTCTCTCTCTCTCTCTCTCTCTCAAAAATAAACATTAATTTTTTTTTAAATTTCAGAGAAAATGGGTTTGCCGAATACAAAAACACACTCTAGATATTTAGCATTATCTCTAGAAGAATAACTCTTCCGAAGGAGTTTAGCTTAAGGCCTTGGCTCAGGCCTGATCCCCACTCCCTGCCTCCCTAGGACATGTTCTTAATTCCGAGCCACCTAGAGCCCCAAGCCCCACCCAGCCGTCCTGCTCCTCATTCCTGTCCAGGAGAGCCTGACCACCAGCACTCTTGCCCTGTGGTGGGTCAGAGTGGGCATGGTGGTGGTGGCTCAGTGTACAAAGTCATTACCCTCATATTTGCATTCAAAACATGGTATTCCACAATATAGAGATAAACCTGAGAGTCATGATAATAATTTAAATTTTTATTATTTGTTTTTACTTAGTATGACATTGAATAGCCAATAAGAAACACCATGACAAGTTGAGGGGAAAACTACAGAAGAAAGGAAAAAGTTTTATACTTTAATACATTTAAAGGCACCTTTTTCTGGCTTTTTGAACAAGTGGCCCTGCACTTTCATTTTGCACGGAGTCCTGCAAATCATGCAGCCAGGACCTGCTGCAGTCCAAAGGGCTGGGGAGGGGAAAGTCAGTCTTGCTTCAAGCCTCAGAAATGTTTTTCCCATTAGCCTCACCGGTCTCACTTGGGCATGGGAACCCACAAGGAGAATGGCACCTACATAGGCTGGCCCTGCAAAGCTCCAAAACTAAAACTGAGGAACCTAAAGCTAGAAGAGGACACCAGGGCCTGGCAACCAGGGAGGGAGACAACCAGCAAGGGAACACCAACAGATATCCCACTCTCCAGATGCAGAGCATGAGGTTAGAAGTGAAGAAGCCAGAGGAGGCCAGATCCTACAAGCACTGTTCTTGACAACAAGCATCTACATCCAAGAAGCCTGGGATCCAGGCACCAGATGTAACAGGCATAGTTCTGGGCTGCTTCGCATCTTTTACCTTGCCCAGTCCCCCCCCCAAACCCCTGATCTCTTCCCCAACAAGGAGTTTTGCAAGACCTGGAATATTTACTAAACTCACTGAGTCCCTCAAAACATTACTGCTTCAATAAATACCAAGTGCCTACTCAGAGCCCAGAGCTGGGCTCGGTACCAAAGTCTCAGAGATGCAGAACAGGATACCAGCCTTCAAGGAGCAATCTTGGCACAGGCAGGGTCGCCAAGACCCCTCCTCTCTGCCATTCATTCTCTTTATCAACTCAGGACCTATTCAAAGACTGCTGTAAGGAGAAGCCAACCCACGGGGTGCCACAAAACCCCCAAAGACCAGCCCAGTGTAACATTCTTGCATTCAAGGCCTGTTCTAGAACTTTACTCTCTGGGGTCTCACGTTTGAAAAGGCTGTGCCTGCCAAACTGCTTTTACTAATTAATAATTAATGTCTTCCATTGCTTACTAATCAGACACTTGCACCACTACCAATCAGCTCAGGAAACCAAGAGCTGCTGCCTTTCTCAGGTACCTCAATCCTCAGCAAAAGCAAAGAAGAACTCTGGCCCTGTGAGCCTTGAACAGCCTGACTTAGAGCAATGGCACCTGGCACAGGCTCCTTCAAGTATCAGTGGTGGCTCTCACCTGTGACCTGGGGTCAGAGCTACCACCACTGCTGTGGTTATTAGAGACTGAAGACCTACTTTTGGTCCCAGGTCTAAGCACTCCAGCCAAATCACTGAACCCTCATGGACCTGAGTTTCATCATCTGAAGAACAGGATAATCTCTGCTCTTCTGCTGCTACAGGCATCAAGTAAGAAAAGGTACCAGAAAAAAACCACCTGCCCTTTGCTTTTTGGAATGCCAAGATTACTATGAGTTTCCACATCAGTAAACTGGGACTAGTAACAGCTCCTACCTCAACAAATTGTTGTGAAATTTAATCACATAATAGTTATAAAACAGTTCTTGGAATTTTTCAGACTTGAAAAGAAGAGGCTATTACATAATTGCTACTACTATTGTTGCTGTTGCTGTTAATGACACTATTATCTCCATTAATATTATATCTTGCTACCTGGATGAGAGACCCATGGGAAAGTAGAAAAGTTTTAGAGAACAAGAAGCCTTCTTAAAAAGGATAGTAGCATCACCAAGTCTAGAACTGGGGGAACCAGGAGTAGATTCCTCTTATGTTTTGCCTCTAATCCAAAAGTGAACCCAAAGTGCAGAAATCAAAACCAAAATGTTCTGCCTTAGCTCAAGTTTTTATGGCTTAAGAAATGTTCTGTGGGGGCACCTGGGTGGCTCAGTCAGTTAAGCATCTGACTTTGGCTCAGGTCATGATCTCACGGCTCATGGGCTCGAGCCCCGTGTCGGACTCTATGCTGACAGCTCGGAGCCTGGAGCCTGTTTTGGATTGTGTCTCCCTCTCTCCTACTCTCTCTCTCTCAAAAATGAATAATAAACATTAAATTTTTTTTTTTAAATAAGAAATGTACTGTGGGGGTGCCTGACTGGCTCCGTTGGTAAAGCATGAGGCTCTGAATCTCAGGGTCCTGAGTTCGAGCCCCACATTGGGTAGAGATTACTTTAAAATAAAATACTCTGGATTTTCTCATGTACAGCAGGGCTAAAGAACCTGGATTAAAGAAACGATTTTTTTTTCAACGTTTTTAATTTATTTTTGGGACAGAGAGAGACAGAGCATGAACGGGGGAGGGGCAGAGAGAGAGGGAGACACAGAATCGGAAACAGGTTCCAGGCTCCGAGCCATCAGCCCAGAGCCTGATGCGGGGCTCAAACTCACGGACCGCGAGATCGTGACCTGGCTGAAGTCGGACGCTCAACCGACTGCGCCACCCAGGCGCCCCAAGAAACGATTTTTAAAAAGAAGAAGCAATGTACTCTGGAGGGTATCGAACATCTGCTAAATATCAGGAGCAACTGGTGGATCCTGAAAACCTCACACAACTTTCCAGACCAAGGATCCATTGCAGGGGGGGGGGGGGGGGGGGAAGGGTGGAAACCCAGCTGTTCCAATGCTCCCTCTCACTGAGCCATATTAGAGAAGGATACAAAAAAAAAAGAGCATTCAGAAGTGATCATGGCAAATCTAAGAAAGCTGACTGACTAAAGCAAAGCATTTTTTATGTGAGGAAAAGGAAAACAATTACTCCCAATCCCTTAAATCTCTCTCAAGAAGTTGTCTCAAAAGGAGATAGGAAATACAGTCAGCTGCCACAGTGTCTCAGCCTCCCATATGGCTGGCCTTTGAAGGTAGGGGACCAGACAGACACTGCTTTCCCCTAGGCCTGGAAGGACCCTTGGGGTGGGGAGCCAGGACTTGCTATAGGATAATCACTGGGAACTTCACAGAGTTACCACAGAAGAGTCAGCAGAAGAGATGAAGGTCGGGAGGCTGTGGTAATGGCTGATAGAGTCCTACCCAGCCCTCAAGTCCCCCAACTCAAGACTTAGCCTAGTACTTCATGGAAAAGACAGATACCATCAGACAGGAACACCAACCTCTCCCCTCACTGAACCTATCAACCTCCCAGCATGGGCTCTGGCATGGACAGTCCTTCCTCCCGTAAAATGGGTGAAAGGCCCTATTCCCAGCTGGGACCAGTGAGACTTAAGCTCCAGATCCCTTCCCATTCATCCCCTCAGAAACACTGCTCCAGCAACTGTCCCATCTCTTTCCTACATCATCCACTTCTCCCTCTCTCCTGGATCATTCCCAGAAAAACACAACATGCTCTATCATCTCTCACTAAAAAAACAGACCCCCCCCCACCTCAAACCTACAACCCCTCTAATCCTCAGCTAATGTCTCAACCCCACTTCATAACCAAACTGCCTGAAAGATTCACCTATACTTATGGACTCCACTTCCATACCCCTGTTTTCTCTTCCACCTACTCCAGTCAAGTATTGTCCTTCAAGCTTCTGTGACCCACTCATTCTACTGGGTTTTCTCCTAGCTTCTGTTTCTTTTGCTGGATCCACCTCTTTTCCCAACCTCTAAATGCTGCTATGTCCCAAGGCTTAGGTCATCTTTTCTGTCTACACTCTCATTCAAGGTGAGTTCAATTAATCTTGTGGCCTTGAATACCAGCTATAATACTTAAATATAGCTCTTCAATCCTCTCTCTCCTGAGCATCTGACTAGTTGACATATTCATATCTCAAATGTCAAAACAAGATCTCATGCTCTCCTCCACTCCAAACACTCCTCCCCACAGCCCTCCCATCTCAATGATATGAGTACCATCCACTCAGGTACTTAAGCCTCTGGGAGTCATCTTTGACTTTTCTCTTTCTCTCACAGACTGCATCCAAATCATCAAGTCTGAATCTGACTACTTCTCTTTCTCTCCAGTACTACACCCTCATTCAAATCATCATTAACTCTTGCCTGGACTACAGCAACAGCCTGCTACTACTATCCTGCCCCTACCAGTTGCCCACCTACATACAGTCCACTCTACAGCAGGTAGAATGGTCTTTCTAAAAATGCAAATCAAATCACATTGCTCCCCTGCTTCAAACCCTCCAATAATTTCTCACTGGGCTTAAAATAAAGTTTAAAGCCCCTTCCTCTGGCTCTACACCATTTAGCTCTTTCCTATCTGTAACCTCTTCTGTTGCTACTTTCTCCTTTGTTCACCACATTCCAGCCACACTGGCCTCTCCACTCTTCGAACTTGAACTTGAAGCTTTATAGCCCTTACTTTAATAGAACTGACTGTTCTGTGGGGCGCCTGGGTGGCTCAGTTGGTTAAGCGTCCAACTTCAGCTCAGGTCATGATCTCACGGTTTGTGGGTTCAAGCCTCACATCAGGCTCTGTGCTGACAGCTCACAGCCTGAAGCCTGCTTCATATTCTGTGTCTCCCTCTCTCTCTGCCCCTCCCCTGCTCGTGCTGTCTCTGTCTCTCAAAAACAAATAAACGTTAAAAACAATTTAAAAAAAAAAACAGAATTGGCTGTTCTCTTCTGGAAATGCTTTGCCACCTCATCAACACAAGGATGGCTCTTTCCTGTCATCCAAACTTTACCTTAAATGTCACCTATTCAGAAACAGCACTGATCTCTCAATCCAACCATACCACCCAGTCACTTGATATCACATGATGTTATTTTCATTTTCTGCACAGTAGTTACCACTGATATTATTCTTGTTTGGGGGGGGGGAGGAGTTGTTTAGTTTTTTTGTTTAGTTTTTTTTTCCTTATTGTCTGCTCCCTCTCCCCACTAGACTTCAAGCTCCATGAGCATCCAGATCTTGTCTGCCTCATTCATTTCTGCACTTCCAATGCCTAGAACAATGAGGAACACACAAGGAGAAATCTAATAAAGATCAATAAAATGCAGTATGAGCCACACAGGCCCACTAACTGGGAGATTCTAAGGTTCCAGCCAGCTCCTCAACTTCTCTCTCAAACACAGAGGTGTGAGGCAGGACAGCAGGTCCCCAGCCAGTCCCAGTGTTCACTTGTATAAATCTCATCCACCATAATTTCAAACATCCTGCAAGAGCCCAAACCAGGATAGGAGGATCCGGGATTTTCTGTGACCATCTTAGCTTCGACTAGGCTGCTCCGCTACCGACTAGCAGTGTTCCGAGTTGAAGAAAGGAATTCTGACTCACAGGCCCCCAAAAGTAAGAGTCAGACCACCGTCCAGACCTTGGCTAGTTAATTCATTCAGTAAACAAAGATTTACCGAGTGCCTACTCTGTGCCAGGCACTGGGCAAAGGATCAAAAGCTGCTCCTGACCTCATGGAGCTGACTGGCGAGCAAGCAGACAGCTACGGAGAAACGGGGCAACACAGGTACACGCCCAGAGTGGGAAAGTAAGGGCCACACTGGTGCTCGCGGCTGCACCGCGTCCTAGCTTACGGCTCCCCGGATTTCGTCTCTACAGACCCAGGTCTAGGGTAACCTGGCTAGTGGCACAACGCTCGCGGGCTTTTTCGGAACAGCTACCGCTTGACTAGCGGAGACAGGAGTGACTGTCCCTGTGGAGCAGCGGCTTTCAGAGACGCACAGTGCTCGAGGAATATTATTGGCCGATGGGTTCCCTCCCCACGCTCACCCCTCCCCCGCAGGCCCGCGCTCAGGATGCGGAGGGGGCCGAGGTTCCGACTCTCCGCCACCGTCCCAGAGAACGAGGTCGAAACCAAAGCGTCCTCTCTACTCCCCGCTCCCCTCCCTCTCTACTCCCCACTCCCCAGCCCCCAGTACTCGGACCCCAGGCGCAACCCCCCACCCCGGTGGGGCACCTCCCGGCTCCGTGCGGCCCGAGACCCCAGCGGGGAGGCGTGTCCGGGCCCTCACACCCCGGCCCGAATCCCTCCCAACTACAGGACCAGCGGGTAGTTTGCGGCCCCCGCCTCCTCTGCCGGCCGGATTCCGGCCCCCCGCGGAGATACGGACCCCACCGACCCCCTCCCCGTGCCCGCCGCACAACTCCAGCACACAAAACCCCACAAGAGAGCGGCCGCGGCGCTGTGCGCGCCAACTCGCCCGGGACCCGCGCGGGAGGCGGGAGGCGGGAGGCGGGAGGCGGGAGGCGGGGGCGCGCGGCCGGAACCGGTCGGGCCCCGCTGCACAGGTGCGAGCCCAGCGCGGCGCCCCGGTCACTCACTCGATGAAGTAGCTGGCGCCCTCCTCCGTGAAGCCCTCCTCCCAGCCGCGGGGCAGGTCTGCGGAAATGCCAAAAGGAGTCAGGTCAAACTTGGGCCGCCCGGGCGCGCGCCCCCCGAGTGCCGCCCCCCACCCCGCCTGCCCCGCGCCTACCTGAGCGGATCATGTGGCCCGAGTTGACGGGCTCCCCGGTGCGCGGGTGCAGCCAGGTCGTGCGGCGGAGCTCGTCACTGCGGGAGAGAGGTGCACCTGTTAGCGCCGCCGCCGCTCTGGGGGCGCCCGCCCGGCCCCGCACCCCTCCTGGCCCGCGCCCCCGCCCGCGTGCCCGCTTGCCCGCGCCGCACTTGATGAAGAAGACGCGGCCGTCCCGGCACACGCCGTAGGACCAGTGCTCAGGTAAAGTGTCCCGCCCGACCGCCGCCGCCGCCATGTTCGCCGAGCGCGGAGCCGCCGCGGCCGCCGCGGGGCGGGGGAGAGGGGGCGGAGGCGGGGGAGGGGGCGGCGCGGGCGGCGCGGGCGGCGGGCCGGCGGGCTCGGCCTGCGCGGGCCCGGGCGGCGACCCGGGGCGCTCCATCGCGGCGCGCGGCGACGTCCGGGCAGTCCCCAGTTACGGCGCGGCCGCGGGAGTTCGCCGCACCGGCCGACCCGAGCGCGGTGGCCGCGGCCTTTGTCCCCGCGCCTTCCCCGCCCCCCGCCGGCCGGCCCGGGCGCGCCCGCCGCGCGCCCCTTGGCCCCTGAGGCCCTGAGACCCGGGCGGGGCCGAGGGCCGCTGTTGGGGCGCCTCGGGCAAACTCCGGAAACTAGGTGCACCCCGAACGCTCCAGTAAGCCCCACCCGACTTCCACGACAAATGTGCCTCCAGGAACTTCTGGAGTTCTTTCTGAACCATGCAAACCTAAACAGGTTCCATCCATATTCCGAGCCTCGGTGTGTTCCTTTCTCTGTAAAATAAAGTCAATAGTAAGTACCACAAGAGATCGTTGGGTAGATTCTATGAAGTTTCTATGGTGTAGAGTAATTGGCCCCTGGCCCCCAGCAGGTGCTCTATTAATGCCAGGTCAAGCGTGATTTCATTTTCCCAAGTTTTCAGCTGGGATATGAAGCAGGAGAGGGCAGGTTCTCTCCTCACACACCTCACACACACACACACACACACACACACACACACACAGCCCTGAAGTTACCGGGATTGTGGGCTTCTTCTGCCTTTAATTCCTGTCAAGTGACAGAAAGAGACGCTGTGGACCTGGCTGCATCTGTCTGTCTTTAGAAGAGCAGACCCTACAGTCCGGGCCTTTTAGTGGGGGCTCTGGGAAGTTCTTTACATGGCTGCAGCCTTCTCATAGTCAGGCCTATGCTGGGAACTCAGCTCCTGGGGGATCCGTCCCCTGACCCCTTTGTCCAAAAGAGACCCTTCTCCTCCCTTCACCATCCCATTACTTGTGTGCACTTAATTGATATTCTTATGCATGTGTGTGTGTTTATTGCCTTGTATGTTGTATATCAGCCCCTCCCCCCCCATACACACACACTAAAATGTCTGCTGCATGATAAGAGGGACCTTGCTCTGTCCCATATACTGCCATATTCCCAGTGCTTGGAACAGTGCCTGGCTCCTGTGTGCATTCAATAAATGCTGAAAAAGTGCATACAACCCTTTCCGCACTGACACCCCTGTACGCTGAGCATGAACAGAAAGGAAGCTGGGCTCTGGGAGATGTCAAGCCGAACCTTCAAGCGGCATAGGCTGTAGTTAGTGGAAAGAGGAAACTGTAGGTAGTATGGGCACTGTTATTCAGAAAAGCACCCCAGACAGGTGAAAATCAGTTGGGCCCAGAAGGACTGCTCAGGTTTGACTGAGAAGAGAGCACCCCAGAGGAGAAGGATGGGAGAGCAAACGCAGGCTCATGGGAAGGGTATGGGATGTTGAAGAGACCATAAAGGTTCCCTTCCTTGAGACAAACAGTGGTATTGGGGAAGGAGGTTGGTATGAGTTACAAGGAGGAAGTGGGGGGTGGGTGGGGGCAGGGGGACACCTAGCTGGCTCAGTCTGTGGAATGTGTGGCTCTTGACCTCAGGGTCATGGGTTTGAGACCCACGATGAGTATAGAAAATGCTTAAATATGGGGCGCCTGGGTGGCTCAGTCGGTTGGGCATCCGACTTCGGCTCAGGTCATGATCTCACGGTCTGTGAGTTCAAGCCCCGCATCGGGCTCTGTGCTGACAGCTCAGAGCCTGGAGCCTGTTTCAGATTCTGTGTCTCCCTCTCTCTCTGACCTTCCCCCATTCATGCTCTGTCTCTCTCTGTCTCAAAAATGAATAAACGTTAATAAAAAATTTAGAAAATGCTTAAATAAGTAAAATTGTTTCAAAATCTCGAAAGAAAGAAAGGGTTGGTGTGATTGTGGAGAACACTAAACACCTGTCTGAAAGGACCTCTTGCCTTTGAGGAGGTGCTTGAGCAAATGACAATAAGAAAGTTGTGTTTTTATTCTTTTCTTTTTAAGTTTATTTATTTATTTTGAGATAGAGCACAAACAGGTGAGGGGCAGAGAAGGAGAGACACAATCCCAAGCAGGCTCCACACCATCAGCGCAGAGTCTGATGCAGGACTCGAACTCACAAAATGCAAGATCATTGAGCCAAGGTCAAGAGTCAGACACTTCAGTCACTCAGGTACCCCAGTTGTGTTTTTATTCTTAAATGTTAAGTTAAGATAATAACGAAATAGGCAAAAGATACGAACACAGTTCACAGAAAAGTAATACAAGTGTCTTTTAAACAAATGAAAGATACTCAAACATCTCGTAATAGGAGAAATGCAGATTAAAATTAAATTGAGAAAGCATAAGAGACTGTTAAAAACTGAGAACAAACTGAGGGTTGATGGGGGGTGGGAGGGAGGGGAGGGTGGGTGATGGGTATTGAGGAGGGCACCTTTTGGGATGAGCACTGGGTGTTGTATGAAAACCAATTTGACAATAAATTTCATATATTAAATAAAAAAAATAAAATTAAATAAAATTAAATTGAGATACTATTTTTTTTAATGTTTACTTATGGGGGGGAGGGGAGACAATGAGTGGGAGAGGGTCAGAGAGAGAGAGAATCCTAAGCAGGCTTTGTGCTGACAGCACAGAGCCCAACGCAGGGCTCAGTCTCACAAACCATGAAATCATGACCTGAGCCAAAATCAAGAGCTGGACGTTTAACCAACTGAGACACCCAGGCACCCCAAGATAGTATTTTTTTTAGATATCAGGTTGGCAAAAATGTGCATTGTAGAGAAAGACATTCGTATTCATTGTTGGTGGGACTACAAAATGGTTGTCTCTTTGAAGGCAATTTGGCGACAGCTATTACAATTTATTTTTTTTTAATTTGTTTTGTTTTTTTTTTAATGTTTATTTATTTTTGAGACAGAGAGAGACAGAGCATGAATGGGGGAGGGGCAGAGAGAGAGGGAGACACAGAATCGGAAGCAGGCTCCAGGCTCTGAGCCATCAGCCCAGAGCCTGACGCGGGGCTCGAACTCACAAACCGTGAGATCGTGACCTGAGCTGAAGTCGGACGCTCAACCGACTGAGCCACCCAGGCGACCCAGCTATTACATTTTAAATGCATATATCTTTTGACCTAGCAATTCCGCTGCTAGAAATTTATCTTACATTAGTGCTCACACAGAGACACAAAGACCTGTGTACGAGAGTATTCACTGCAGCATTGTCAATAGTTACAAAAGACTGGATGCAACCTAAATGTCTATCAAAAAAGAACAGGTTCATGTGGTGATGGATGTTAACTAGACATCATGGTGGTATTTTGCAACATATACAGATATTGAATCATTCTGTTGTATACATGAAACTAATACAATGTCATGTGTCAATTATGCCTCAATTTAAATACAAAAGAATAGATAAATTATGTCATACTTGGGGCGCCTGGATGGCTCAGTCAGTTGAGCGTCCGACTTTGGCTCTGGTCATGATCTCAGGGTTTGTGGGTTTGAACCCCGCATCAGGCTCTGTGCTGACAGCTCAGAGCCTGGAGCCTGCTTCGGATTCTGTGTCTCCCTCTCTCTGCCCCTCCTCTGCTCATGGTATCTCTCTGTCTCTCAAAAATAAAATAAAAGTTAAAAAAAATTTTTTTTTAATTATATTATACTCTTACAATGGGATGCTATACAGCTGTTAAAAAGAATGAGCTAGATATTATGTACTGATATGGAATGGTCTCCAAGACATTAAGGGGAACACAAGATGCAGAACTGAGTATATGGTATACTACTATTAATATATAGGGAGCATCATGGTTGAATAAGATATCCCTTGTTTGTGCCCCCCCCAACAACAATAATTTAGCATCTATCCATGGACAAAAGTGCTCTTGTGGGAGCTGTGGGATCCAGCACCATAGGCCAGTGGACCTGGGAAAAGTCTCATCCACATGTTGCATTGGGAAATAGGCGTACATACGTTGGTCCCAGTGTGGACCCTGCAGTGGCCCGTGAATCAACTCCCTCCCCTCTCAGCCACAGTCCAGGAGCCCCTGGAAAACAGCATCTTATACAATCACTTATGGCTGAGAGGGTCTTATTGTAGAAGTCCAGGTTTCCAGCAAAGAAGTTCTAGCGTACAGCTGGAGGAAAAACACAAGTTTAGATGCATTGGAAAGGCAGCTATTAAAGACTAGAGGAGGTGAGTGCTCTTTCAAAGACAGAGAGAGCAATATAAAACTTCAAGGAATGTGAAACATGGATCACAATCATCTTTCAGTAACCAGTCTCGACATGGGGGTCTTTCAGTCTCAATCATCAGTCACAATCATCTTTCAGTCCCAACATGGAGACCTGCAATTTACCCAACAGATAATTTGAAATACCTGTTTTAGGGAAACTCAATGAGCTACAGGAAAACACAGAAAGGCAATTTGATGAAATCAAGAAAACAGTACATGAACAAAATGAGAAGTTTAACAAAGAGATACAAATCACAAAAAAGAACCAAACAAAAAATTCTAGAGCTGGAGAATACAATGAATGAAATGAAAACTGCAATAGACACATCAACGGCAGGATGGATTGAGAAGAGAGAATCTGTTAGAAGATAGGAACTTTGAAATTATGTAGTCAGAGGAGAACAAAATAAAAAAGATGAAAAGGAGTGAAGATAGCCTACATGAATTATGGCAAACCATCAGAAGAAATAATTTATGAATTCTGGAGTTCCAGAGTGAGAAGAAAGGTTATTTAAAGAAATAATGGCTGAGGCGCCTGGGTGGCTCAGTTGGTTAAGTGTTTGCCTCTTGATTTTGGCTCAGGTCATGATCTCATGGCTCGTGAGTTCAAGCCCTGAGTTGGGCTCTTCACTGACAGCACAGAGCCTGCTTGGGATTCTCTCTTTCTCCCTCTCTCTCTCCTGTGCCTGTGCTCTCTTTCTCAAAATAAATAAATAAACTTAAAAAAATAGAAAAGAAATAATAGCTAAGAACTGCCCAAATCTGGTGAAAGATTTGGATATCCAAGTTCAAGAAGCTCATAGGTCACCAAATGAACTCAAAGAGATCCTCTCCAAGACATATTTAATAAAATTGTCAAAAATCAAAGCTAAAAAAGGAATCTTAAAAGCAGGAAGAGAAAAGAAGCTTATAACATACAAGGAACCTCCCCCATAAGGCAGTCAGAATCTCAGCAGAAACCTCACAGCCTCAGAGAGAATGAGATGATGTATTCAAACTGCTAAAAGAAAAAAACCTGCCAACCAAGAATACTCTATTTGGCAAAGTTATCCTTCAGAAATGAAGAAGAAATAAAGAATTTTCCAGAAAAACAAAAGCTAAGGAAGTCTATCACTGCTAGACCTGTCTTATAAGAAATGCTGAAAAGAGTCCTTTAAACTGAAATGAAAGGATACTAATTAGTAGCAAGAAAACACATCAATAGATGAGTGAATAAAGAAGTTTTGAGATATCTATAGATACAGGTATCTATATCTATATGAGAATATATATATATTCTCATATATAGTGATATATGAGATATATACATATATATATACACACATATATACGTGTATATGTATATACATACGTATATGTGTGTATATGTAAGTATGTCTGTGTACATATGTATATATGTATACATATATGTGTATATATACATATATATCTCATACAAATAAGAATAATGTATATTATATATATATATATATATATATATATATATCTCATACAAATAAGAATAATATTTAGTCATGCAGGAGAAGGAAATCCTGCCACTTATGACAACAAGGATATACCCTGAGGGCATTATGCTAAGTGAAATAAGTCAGAGAAAAATAAATACTGTGTGATATCACTTATATGCAGAATATAAACTCATAACTCATAGAAACAGAGTAGAATGCTAAATGCCAGAGGGCGGGGGATACGGGGAGATGTTTATCAAAGGGTACAAACATCCAGTTTTAAGTTGTGGGGATCTAATATACAGCATGGTGGTTATAGTTAACAATTCTGTATTATATACTTGAAAGTTGCTAAGAGACTAGATCTTAAATGTTCTCACCACAAAAAAGTAATTATGTAAGGTGATAGAGCTGTTCACTAATACTACTGTAGTAATCATTTCACAATACCTAAGTATGAAATCAACACGTTATACTTGTTAAACTTACTCTGTCAACTTTATCTAAATAAAACTAATATATAAATACAAATATGTGTAGTCCCTAGATGAAAACACAAGAACAGGTAAGGTGATTGTTTCAGTGATAGCAATGGGAAGAGACTTACTTTTTCTTGTGTCCCTTTTTGTACTGTTTGATATTTTTACCATTTAAAACATATACGTAGAATTGGCAGTGAGCAGAGCTTGAAGTGGCTGAGGCCTGCTGATGGGGCTTTGGAGATGGACAGCCAGATTCTTTATGATGACTACCTGGCGGTTTTCCTACATGCCTGTGAGAATCCCCCAGCATGAATTCCTCCTCAGAAGATGGTACACCATACACACTACAGCGATGAGCTGAGACACAGTTTCTGCCCCCAGTCCTCACACTGACAAAGCCCCCGGGAGCTCAGCTGGGACTTAACATCCAAAGAGGAAGGGCCTCCCAGCTAGGTGACTTCTTTTCAAGATGATTCCTGACCTTGATGCACACTGAACAGGACTTCAGAAAAGAGACCAAACCCTAGCTGTGAATGATGTGGATTTCTAAGATACTGAGCTCAGCAAGGCTGTTGGGATCCTGAAGACAGCCAGCAAAATCAGCACATGTGTCTGCTTCTCTCTGTACAAGTGAAGGAGAGGACTATACACTGGAGAGTTGCAACCCACAGCCCTCCACTTGGAATCTTCTGGGGAAAAGCTGACAAGGCCCCAGGGAAGCCATTTGGGAAACTACTCTCAGCCCATCCCTGGCAGAGTGGAGTGGGGAGGATGGGGTGACAGTGAGACCCTGACCTGAGCCCACTAGCCAAATGCATCATCCGAACTACTGTACTTTTAGTGACCTGGTTTTCTAGGTGAGCTTCTTTCCCTGGATGGAGAAGGATGATGACATCTAGGTACAACCTAGCCTGTGGAGAACTCTGCTAGGAAAAGCAACTGACATTTACCAAATACCATGTTTTAGGCATTTACATATATGTCATATCATTTTCATTAGAGTATAGAAATCAGTAGAAAAAGGAATCTTGAGGCCTCCCATCCAATCTGCCTGGCCATCTCCTCCCATCTTTATATTACCAGTCTCATACACTTTGGAGATTCCAGTGAGACCCTGTTTCCCCCTCTTCTTCCTTCTCCTATTCTCTACCCCCGCCAAAAGTAAAATGCAACATTGAAGGGAAAAATATATATATATGTATATTTAAGGATAAAATAATATAATTCATCAAGAAAACCAATAAGAAATACCATGAAATTATTTTAATAAATGCCAAAAGATGTATTTGATAAAACCATCACTATTTAAAAAATTATGTTAGAATCTAAAATTAAAAACAGTGACAATATCAAATGCTAGTGAATATGCAGAGAAACTGCATCCTGGAAAATAATTTGGGAATTTCTTTAAAAAATAAACATTCACTTAACCAGCATGGTAACCATACATAGTTACCAGTATGACCCAGCAATCCTATTCCTGGACATTTATCTCAGAGAAATGAAGCATATATCCTTGTAAAAACTTCTGCATGATTGGTCAGAGCAGGTTTTTGTAATAGACAAAAACTGGAAACAAAATATTCTATAATAGGTGAATGGTTTAAAAAACTGTGATACAGTGCTCACTTCGGCAGCACATACACTAAAGTGGGAACAATACAGTGAAGATTAACATGGTCCCTGCACAAGGAGGCTTGCAAATTCATAAAGTCTTCCATATTTAAAAAACAACACAAGGGGCGCCTGGGTGGCTCAGTCAGTTAAGCGTCCGACTTCGGCTCAGATCATGATCTCGCGGTCTGTGAGTTCGAGCCCTGCGTCGGGCTCTGTGCTGACAGCTCAGAGCCTGGAGCCTGCTTCGGATTCTGTGTCTTCCTCTCTCTCTGACCCTCCCCCGTTCCTGCTCTGTCTCTCTCTATCTCAAAAATAAATAAACATTTAAAATAAATAAATAAATAAATAATAAATAAAAAACAACACAAAACAAAACAAAAGTTGGTACATCTGTACTATGGAATACTACCTGGTAATAAAAAGGAACAAACTATTGATACAACAACTTGAATGGACCTCCAGGCAATATGCTGAAAGAGCCAATTTGAAAAGTTTACATATTATTTGATACTACCACATTTTCAAAATAAAAAAATACAGAGAAGGGCGCCTGGGTGGCTCAACCAGTTAAGCCTCCGACTTTGGCTCAGGTCATGATCTCACCAACCATGAGTTCAAGCCCCACATCAGGCTCTGTGCTGACAGCTCAGAGCCTGGAGCCTGCTTCAGGTTCTGTGCCTCCCTCTCTCTCTGCCCCTTACCCACTTATGCTCTCTCTCTCTCTCTCTCTCAAAAATAAAATAAAAACATAAACAAACAAACAAAAATAGAAAGAGAGATGGAGAACTGATCAGTGGTTGCCAGGGCTTAGGGATGGTGCTGGAGAGGGGAAAGATGACCATAAAGGAATGGCATGGGGAAGGTCTTTGTAGTGAAGAAACAGTTCTGTATCTTGCTTGCAATGGTGGCTACACAAGTGGATCAAATGACTATAGAAGTAGACACACGCATTGTACCAATGTCAATTTTCTGCTTTTGCTATTGTCCTGTAGTTACATAAGATGTCACCATCGGGGAACTGGGTGAAAAGTAAACAGATACCTCCCTACTGTCTTTGCAAAATTCTGTGAATCTATAATTATCTCAAAATAAGAAATTTTTTTTTTGACGTTTATTTTTATTTTTGAGACAGAGACAGAGCATGAAGGGCGGAGGGGCAGAGAGAGAAGGAGACACAGAATCGGAAGCAGGCTCCAGGCTCCGAGCCATCCGCCCAGAGCCTGACGCGGGGCTCAAACCCACGGACTGCGAGATCGTGACCTGAGCTGAAGTCGGACGCTTAACCGACTGCGCCACCCAGGCGCCCCTCAAAATAAGAAATTTTTAAAAAGTATTAGAAAACTGCAAATAACCAAATGTTTCTTTTGAGAGTCTCTCTCTCTCAGGTATATAGAAACATTCTTCAACAATAAAACATTTAAACACATTCTCATTAAAATAAGAAAAGGGGCGCCTGGGTGGCTCAGTCTGTTAAGCTTGGACTCTTGATTTCCACTCAAGTCATGATATCAGGTTCATGAGATTGAGCCCTGAGTCAGGGGTTTTCAGACCAGAGCCTGCTTGGGATTCTCTCTCTCTCCTCTCTCTGCCCTACGCCCCCATTTGTGCACACACACATGCTCTCTGTCAAAATAAATAAATAAACATTAAAAAAATAATAAAATAAGAAAACAAAACAAAAAAAAAAACCACACAAGCATACCTATAGTGATGCTATTATTTAATGCTGTTTTAGAAGTTTTTGCGGGGGTGCCTGGGTGGCTCAGTTGGTTAAGTGTCCAACTGTGGCTCAGGTCATGATCTCACGGTTCGTGAGTTTGAGCCTCATGTCGGGCCCGGTGCTGACAGCTCAGAGCCTGAAGCCTGCTTTGGATTTTGTGTCTCCCTCTCTCTCTGCCCCGCCCCTGCTTACACTCTCTCTCTCTCTCTCAAATAAATGTTAAAGAAAGTTTTTTAATAAAAATAAGTTTTTGCCAATATAATAAGATCCAAAACAGAAGTGAAAGATTTAAGTATTGGGAAGGAAATAAAACTATCTTATTGGTAGACAATAATGGAATGATCTTTTAAATGTGGAAAACAACCTCAAACTCTTAGAATTAATATGGGAATTCAGGACCAAGATAATATCACAAAATCAATACTTTGATAAGCAGTCACTGAACTCTTCTCCTTTATAGTAGTAGCAAATATATAAACAATTTAGGAATAAACCTAATGAAAAACATATGCAAAACATGTATGTGTAAAACCTATATGATCAAAACTGAAAAGCTTTACTGAAAAATAGTGTTATAACAATTTTATTTCAAATTTAAACATGTAAATGTAAAACAAATAAATAAATAAAAGCAATGCCTGCATTCTAAGGGTCTTGGTAAGATTTAGAAATTCTTGCAATTACTAGTAATATCACCCAATGAATTATAAGCCAAAATATTTATGTTATATATTCTAGTTCTGTACTCCTCAAAGCAGTACATTGGCCCCATGAATTATGGCTAGTCTGTATTGTCTGAATTGCTATGTGTTCTAAATATAAAAAGCACAGCAGATTTTGAAGATTTAGTATAAAATATGTAAAATATCTCATTCACAGTTGTGTTCATTACATGTTGAAATAATATTTTGGATGTATTGCGTCATGTAAAATATATTAAAATAGTAGTTACTACAAAATTTTACGTTACATATATTTGCTCACCTTTGTGGCTCACATTATATTTCGGTTGGACAGCACTGTTAGAGCTTTTTCATTTCACAGTTTCATGTACCTAATGACCTTACTGCCCATTAAAATTACTTGTGAGCTTTAAAAACAAAAAAGGCTGGGCTGTACCCTAAGAAATACAATTGGTGCTGGTAGTATTGGTATGATCTTGATTCTCCCTAGGTGATTCTAATGTACTCCCAAGGTTAATAACCACCACTATTGACTTCGGGCTATCAAGCTCTGAAGAATCCTTTTTCACATTTATCATTTCATACAATTAAGAAAGGTACTTGACAGGCTAAGAAGTAACATTTGAATCTGAGAGCACAGATGTGGTGCTGGTTCCATTCTGGATGGATACCTCCTGTGATTGATCAAAACAAGATGTGAATTTTTCCCAGCCTATGGTGTGATGGTGGCAGAATTTTCAGTTTATAAAAACAAAGTACAGTAATTGATTCTTTTTTTAAAGTTTTACATGATTCTTGGAGCACAGTTACTAATATTTGAGCTGGTTCTGAGTGGATGGAATTTATGATGGATTTAAAACACAGAGGTTTGTGTGCTGTCTTCTCTTTCTGATCACAGCATCTCTAGGAGGTGGGCGGGGCAAGCATTTTTATCCCCATTTTTAGAGGAAGACACTGAGGCCCACCCAAGGAGGGCAAGTAGGTTGCCTAAGATTGTGTGACTCGGTACATAACATAGCCTAGACTGGAAAACACCTTTTGACACCTGTCCAAGGCCCTCCATTTCCAATTGATTTATCCTTGGACAAATCACTACTACCTATGATAAAAGGGGCTTTTGTCCAGAGGCTCTTTCCCTTAATCAGCCCTAGTAAAGGACTTGAGCTTATACTAGATAGCTCTGCTGATGTACGTGGCACTAAGCCAACATCTTAAATGCAAAATAGTTCATGCTCAAAGATGAATCAAAATGTGATTCAGTCAACCAAACAATGCCCCCAAATTTTTAGCTTCCAGGTAACTAATAATGCACTATATTCCTGTAAAAACTTTGCATTACTCTCAAGGAGTCAGTGTGGCATGATGGAAGAGCATGGACTCTGGAGGTGTCAGACCTGCAGGTGACTCCTGGTGCTGGCCCTCACTAAGCTGTGCATCCTGGGCATGCCACTTCTCTCATTTACTGAACATCTACTGGCAGTAGACAGTATAAACTCCTAGAGCTGCAATGGAGCACACACCATGGTCCCCTCCCTCAAGAATTCTCAGGATGTGGGAGAAGTGTGTCCTATAAATGCCAGAAGAACAGAGCTGCTCTGGAGCAGCTAGGGCAGCATCGCAGGAGCCTGAAGATAACAGTTTAGGAAAACGGTTTAGGTTAGCAATTGGTGAATCTAGAAATATGGATACTCATTGTGTATCTTGCAACTTTTCTATAGATTGGAACATTTTCCAAATAAAAAGGTGGGGTATAAAAGTTAAAAAAAACAAATATTAAATATTAAAATATTTAGCAATAAACTAATGAGAAATGTGAAAGTTTAATACAGAGAAATCCCTTATACATTACTAAGGTTTATAAAACCTGAATAAATGGGAGAGACATGCCTTGAGGAGGAAGCTATCAAATTGGGGGTGGGGGAGGATAGGAATAAGAGATCCTATGGACTGAATTATGTACCCCCAAAATTTGTATATTGAAACCCTAATCCCTAATGTGACTATTTAGAGATCAGCCCTTTAAAGAAGTAATTAATATTAAATGAGGTCATAGGGTAAGGCCCTAATCCATTAGAACTGGTGTCCTTGTATGAAGAGGAAGAAAGACCAGAGGGCTGAAAGAAAAAGAAAGAAAGAAAGAAAGAAAGAAAGAAAGAAAGAAAGAAAGAAAGAAAGAAAGAAAGAAAGAAAGAAAGAAAGAAAGAAAGAAAGAAAGAAAGAAAGAAAGAAAGAAAGAAAGAAAGAAAGAAAGAAAAAGGAAGGAAGGAAGGAAGAAAGAAAGAAAAGAAACAGAAAGGAAGGAAGAAAGAAAAAGAAATTTTTGGCTCAGTCAGTTAAGCATCCAGTTTCAGCTCAAGTCATGATCATGGTCAGTGAGTTCAGGTGAGTTCGGCCGCGCATCAGGCTCTGTGCTGACAGCTCAGAGCCTGAAGCCTGCTTCAGATTCTGTGTCTCCCTCTCTCTCTGTCCCTCCGCCGCTTGCACTTTGTCTCTCTCTCCCTCTCTCTCTTAAAAGTAAATAAGCATTAAAAAAAAAAAAAAAAAGGAATTAGGGGCACCTGGGTGGCTCAGTCTGTTTAAGTTCAGCATCTGACTGGCTCAGGTCATGATCTCACAATTCATGAGTTCAAGCCCCCGGTTGGGCTCTGTGTTGACAGCTCAGAGCTTGGAGCCTGCTTCGGATTCTGTGTCTCCCTCCCTCTCTGTCCCTACCCCACTTGTGCTCGCGCTCTCTCTCTCTCTCTCTCTCTTTCTCTCTCAAAAATAAACATAAAAAAAGAAAGAAAAAAAAAAGGAAACGCCCACAGCAGTTAAAATCAGGGATCCCCTTACCCTGATTATGGCGGTCTATGTGAAGCCTCAAATTCTGCATTTTAATAAGTGATATCCCCACCAGGTGATTCTGTTGAAGGTGGTCCCACACCACACTTTGAGAAATGCCACTCTAATTTCAGCCCGGAGGTTCAGAGAGATGCAGCAGGAAGCAGTTAATCCTCAAAGGAAATGCATATACAATTCTACAAAGATATGCACAAACAAACCAACAAACAGACACTATTAGCCTCTGAGAAAGTTTTGAGGGTCTGGTATGAGAGGGAGACTTATTTTTTAATTTTTGTTTTATTTTGTAATAAAACAGTACAGTAAAACCTTGGATTGCAAGTAAGGTGTTCTGAGAGTGTTCCACAAGAACAGCAAACATTTCTAATAAAATTCTAACTTGATAAACAAGCGATGTCTTGCAATACGAGTAGTATATGACGCTAAATGTCACATGATCACAACTGAGCCAGTGGTTCTTGAAATTTGCTTTGATATACAAGTGCTTTGGATTACAAGCATGTTTCCGGAATGAACTACCAAGGTTTTACTGTACTATTTTTCAATTTAAAAACTAACTTGAAAAAAAGAGATCATGGGGGCGCCTGGGTGGCGCAGTCGGTTAAGCGTCCGACTTCAGCCAGGTCACGATCTCGCGGTCTGTGAGTTCGAGCCCCGCGTCAGGCTCTGGGCTGATGGCTCGGAGCCTGGAGCCTGTTTCCGATTCTGTGTCTCCCTCTCTCTCTGCCCTTCCCCCGTTCATGCTCTGTCTCTCTCTGTCCCAAAAATAAATAAAAAACGTTGAAAAAAAAAATTTTTTAAAAAAGAAAAAAAGAGATCATGAATTTAAAGAGCTTTTTAGTGGGGCACCTTTTTACTGGGTGGCTCAGTCAGTTGAGTGTCCAACTTCGGCTCAGGTCATGATCCGTGAGCTTGTGAGTTTGAGCCCTGTGTCAGGCTCTGTGCTGACGGCTCAGAGCCTGGAGCCTGCTTCAGGTTCTGTGTCTCCCCCCTTCCCACTTGCACTCTGTCTCTCAAAAATGAATAAGCATTAAAAAAATACAATTAAAAAAGTAAAATAAAGAGCTTTTTGTTGGCATGTTTCCCAACAAATAGGTAATCAACAAGTAAAAATTCCTTTCTTTTTTGTCTTCCACTCATTTGCCATGGCTCAGTTGGTTGAGGGTCAGACTTCGGCTCAGGTCATGATCTTGCAGTTCAAGTCCCACATCGGGTTCACTGCTGTCAGCGCAGAGCCTGCTTTGGATCCTCTGTCCCTCTCTCTCTGCCCCTGCCCTGCTTGCATGCTCTCTTTCAAAAATAAGTAACACATTTAAAGAAAAAAAAAACTAAGAACTTACTAAGATCCCTTAAAAAAAAAAAAAATTTGCCATCCCTTTCCTTCCCTCCCTGCCCCCACCCAACAGTATCTCCATTTGTGCATTTGATTAACAAATTTTACTTTCATTCATATTGTATTCTAAGCACAGTTCTAAGACACAGTCCCTCCCAGCCTGCACAGAGCTTTTCATCCCCAACCTCACCTCTGCCAATTTTGTCTTAATTCCTGTCCCTCCAGGCTTACACAGGCCATCCCCGTACACAAACCTAAACTAGCTTTCCCACTCCTTTCCCTCAGAACCTAAATTCTACTCCATGGAGCCTCCAGCCCCCCAGTGATATTCTTAGAAGGGTGGGAAATTCATAGGAATCTGTGAGCCAGCTCCCTGCTGCCCTCTGGTGGGCCTTCTTGGGGCTCACGTCCCTCTTCTTTAGGGCCTGCTTCTCCCCAATTGGCATCTACTCCATCTTGGGTGGGTACGCCCCAGGGAATGTGTACCCAGAATATGCTGGCTTTTCCTGGACCCCTGGGTCAGAGCAGGGATGTGTGTGATCGAAAGTCTGAGCCAGAATGTCCCTAAAGGCCACTGTCTTAGCAGAAGCAGTGCTGTATGGGAGGGCAGTAGTTCTACCCCGTCTGTATGTGTGTGTGTGGTAGAGGGGTGGGGGCTGCGGGTACTTAAGGTGAAATGTCTTTGCTAGAATTTTTTTATTCTTTCTTTTACTCTTTGTGTTTTATCTTGTGCCAAAGGCAATTTATACTCCGTCAGAAACATCAGAAAATAGAGACATGAAAAAGATTTAAACAATCTCACCTAGGGGCGCCTGGGTGGCGCAGTCGGTTAAGCGTCCGACTTCAGCCAGGTCACGATCTCACGGTCCGTGAGTTGGAGCCCCGCGTCAGGCTCTGGGCTGATGGCTCGGAGCCTGGAGCCTGTTTCCGATTCTGTGTCTCCCTCTCTCTCTGCCCCTCCCCCGTTCATGCTCTGTCTCTCTCTGTCCCAAAAATAAATTAAAAACGTTGAAAAAAAAAATTTTTTTTAAAAAAACAATCTCACCTAGATACCGTTTCTGCTCACATCTAGAGCAGGAACAGAGGGGAAAGGGTACTGGGCCAGGAACCAGGACACTGGATTCTAGTCCTCACTGTCACCTCACTGTGTGACTCTGGGCAAGCCCCTTACTTCTTGGAGTCTCAACGTATCATACACACAAAAGAGTACCCCAGTAAAGCGCCCCATCTGGCGTTCCTCCTCTGAGATTCTAAGTCAGTGGTCCCAAGCAGTCAATTAGACCGTTAGACTATTCCAACTTTCAATCACTACAAATATTTAAAAGCAGTAAAAGTGGACTAAAACAGATTACAAATAAATAGGAGGGAAAGCTCTGAAAAAGTTCTGAAAATGAACAAAAATGCTTCAAAACTCTTAGTTGAAAATTGCCTTCTGAAGCATGAAAATAGTTGATACTATAGGAAAAAAAAAAAAACAGCAACTGGGGAATATTTCTTTTCAACCAAATCATTGTTTCAATCAAAATGTTGTATTCATGAGAATGCCTTCAGAAAAACTGCTTTCCGTCCAATCATATATCTGTGTGAGGCAGACAGCAAGAGCTTCCATCCACCTCCCCTGTGAGCTTGGGAGAAGTTTGAGGTCTCCACCCCTGGTGAAATAAACATAAGGCCAACTGCAGGCATGCACGTCCCCAGCAAGCGTTTACTGATTCTCTTCTTGTCGGGCTCTGCACTGGGCACTGGGGATATACGGCCACCAGGACAGCCCTGCCATCCTTTCCCCATGGGGGCTCCCAGCCAGTCTGACAGGGCAGACAAACATGTCCATGTGTAATTCCAATCAGGGTGAGACGAGGTGAGAAGTGGAAGTCGTGGAAAATGGTGAGAGGCAGGGAAACCATTGCCCTGTCCCTCCAGCAGCCATGAAGCTGTAGAAACTGGGCCTTCCCCTCCTCAGTAAAAAGTTCCAGTTACTTTTGCTGTGAAACAAATCATCCCAATACTCAATGCCTCAAAACCACCATTTTAGTTTGCTCAGGATTCTGTAGGTCAAGAAATCAGAGGGCATGGCAGGAATGGCTTGGCTTTTCTCCAAAATGTCCAGGACCTCAGCTGGGGAGGTCAGTGACTGGGGGTGACTCCAGGGCTGGGAGCAGGAGTCACGTGGAAGTATCTTCACCCACATGCCCCAAGGTAAGTACTGGCTATTGCCTGGGCCACAACTGCGGCAGTTTTCCAGAGCACCTATGTGTGGCCTCTGCGTGTGGCCTAGGCTCTCACCGTGGAGGCCTCAGGGTCCCAGCTGCCCTACATGGCAGCTCAGGACCCCAAGCATGAGTGTCCTGGTAACAAGGCCTTTTCTGCCTTCACTACAGAAGTCCTGAAGTGTCACTTCTCAGAATTTATTAGTTATAAGTAAGCCACAGGCCTGCCAGATTGATGTGGAGGATGATTAGACACCACATCTAGATTGGAGAATGGTAAGGTTCCAAGAAGACAAGTGCAATAGGAGTTTTTGCTGTGGCCATCTTTGACACAATTTACCACATCCGGGGTGGATCCAGCACCCCATTTACTGCCTAGCATGGGAGGGCAGGCCTGAGTAGGGTCCAGTGAGAGGTGGGGCAGAGATAAGAAGGGAAAGGAGCTGGACTCCTTTTTGCCCCATTCCGTGGGCAATTCCATTTGACCATGGCTTTGGTTTCTACTCTCCAATGACTCCATATCCCCTACCCAGAGCTTTCTTCTGAGTTTCAGATCAGTTGTCTACTTGCCCGCCTACTTTTCCTTTCAGTGCCTCAGTGTGTTCTTGTGAACAATGGAGACATTGATACTCTCCACCTTATGCCTAACACATGTAAGTGCCCAGTAAGTGGTAGCTATTAGATGACATCTCTATGTGGATATCTTTTTTTTTTTTTTGATTATCAGGAATATAGTTGATAGAGTCTTTTTTTTTTTTTGAGAGAGTATGCACATGAGCAGAGGAGGGGCAGAGAGAGATGGGGACAGAGGATCTAAGTGGGCTTTGCACTGACAGCAGAGAGCCTGATGTGGGGCTTGAACCCATGAACCGTGAGATCATGACCTGAGCCGAAGTCAGACACTTAACAGAGTGAGCCACCCAGGCACCCCTCTATGTGGATATCTTAAAAATAGTTCAAACCCAACATCTCCAAAACTGAACTTATAACGTGCTGCCTATGCCTCTGCCCCTTGCTTGGTGTCCCCTACCTGCAGGAATGGATCACCACCCTTCTCTCGCCCATGTCAAAGGTCTGGCAGTCTTCTTTCATACCTCACTCTCTCACTCCCCATATCCCACCCAACCCAAGCCTTGACAAATTCACCTTCTAGATGTTTCTCTAAATTTTTCCACTCTTCTCCATCTCTGCCCTAACACCCACTCCAATCTATAATCATCTCTCCTTTGGACTCTGGCCTCCTTGCTGGTCTCGCAAATTCACTAGTCGCAGTTGCCCTTCTATCCACCCACATGCATTCTTCACACAGCAAGCTGACAGGGTGGTTTCAGAATGTAAAGCTGTTCATGTCACTCTGCCTGATGAAAAACCTTTATCCCTGTTGTTCTAAAGAAAAGGCAGATCATGGGGCACCTGGGTGGCTCAGTCATTTAAACATCCGGCTAGAACTCAGGTTATGATCTCACAGTTTGTGAGTTTGAGCCCCGTGTCAGGCTGTCTGCTGTCAGCATAGAGCCTGCTTCAGATCCTCAGTCTCCCTCTCTGTCTCTCTCTGCTCCTCCCCCACTTGCACTCTCTCTCTCTCAAAAAAAAAAAAAAAAAATTTAAGTAAATAGAAAAGACATCTTTTAAAAGGCGTACAAAGTCCTGCCTCCCTCCGTCCTCATTAACCCCATTCTCCACCCCCAACACACACACACACCATCACTCCCTTCTGCCACAAGGCCTTTATATTCCTCTGCCTGGAATGCCCTTACCCCCTCCTACTTTGCTCCCCCTTCCTGCAGATAACAGCTCAAGAATCCACCTCCTCTAGGAAGCCTTCTCTGCCTGCCTGGTGAGATCCACCCACCCAACCTTGGTAGGGTCTTATAGCACTAGGCAGTCTCCTTTGTAGTGTATGTTACAGTTGGCATCTACATTTGTATGGTGATTATTGGAGTATCACTCTCCTCCACAACCCTGCAGGCTCCACAAGGGTAGGGCTCATGTCTGGCTTTCTCACTATTATATCCCAAAGTCTAAAATAGCCCCTGACATGTAGTTAATAATTGTTGGTTGGATGGATGGATGGATGGATGGATGGATGAGAGAGGGGAGGAGAGGTGCCAGGCCCATTGTAAGCATTTAGAGAATGTTTGCAGAAAGAATAAATGGGCAGGTTGAGCAGAACCCAGGAGATGACTCACAATACACCTAATTTTCCACCCTTCAGGCAGGCACGAGGCCAGAAAGGAATCTGTTAGGATGCAGGAAAAAGTGATTCCGTTGGGACTGGAAACACTCATCTCCTTGCCCCAGGGCCTGTCTCCTGGAAGTATTGGAGACTTGAATACTTGTACCTGCTTCCAGAACTTAACATGCCTACCTGATCCATGTCCTTCTTTTCCACACAAGGACCAGCCAGACAGTGAGAGTTGGCCACCACTGGGAGGCTGTGCAGGGACAGAGAAAACAAGGCTCAGACACTGACAGACCAGGGGTCCATCCTGACGATGCTATTTACAGACTCTCCATCCCAGGCTCTTCCCCCTGGGGTAGTGGGACCTAAGTCTCATCACCTGAATGGCTAACTGCCACACCCCAAAATCCCAGTTCAACTTCTTCAGGGACTTCCTGCCATGAACTCCAGATGCCTTGACACACCGAGCCACAATGCCTAGGTCTCCCCCTTCCTTTTCCCCACCCACTCTTCACCTTGTTTTTAAAAGTCAGAGAACTGTCCTTCAACAGGGTTGAGAGTGTCACACCTCAGGCTGCTTTGAGAAAAGAGGAAGAAATAAGCCCTCTGTTTCTAAAATCTAATGTCCAGTCTTTGTGGCCTCATATTGGTCATGTGACCTTGGGCAAGATACTTTACATCCAGTTGATAGGAAGAAACTGAGGCAAAGAGAAGTTTAATAATTTCTGCAGCACAGGGTTGCTATAACCAAAGAAAGGGGGGCCTGGGTGGCTTAGACAGTTAGGCATCTGACTCTTGATTTCAGCTCAGGTCATGATCTCACAGTCGCAGGATCAAACCCCACGTCGGGCTCTGCACTGACAGTGCACACTGCTTGGGATTCTCTCTCTCTCTCTCTCTCTCTCTCTCTCTCTCTCTCTCTCTCTCTCTCTCTGCCATTCCCCTGCTCTCAAGTGCATGCACACACTCTTTCTCTCTCAAAATAAATAAATAAACATTAAAAAAAAAAAAAAAAGCTCCAGGGGCACTTGGGTGGCTCAGTCGGTTAAAGGTCTGACTTTGGCCCAGGTCATGATCTCATGGCTCGTGATTTTGAGCCCCATGTTGGGCTCTGTGCTGACAGCTGAGAGCCTGGAGCCTGCTTCAGAATCTGTGTCTCCCTCTCTCTCTACCCCTCCCCTGCTTGTGGTCTGTCTCTCTTTCTCAAAAATAAACAAACATTTAAAAAAAAGCTCCAAAGAAATTATGGGACAAAAGGGTTTGTATTCCATAACTCCCTGATCCTGAATCAGAAGTGCTCAGGGATGATTCACATAAATAATGACACTTAGCGTAGGGCTTTACAATTTACAAAAGCCGCACCCTTTCAACTCTTTGTGAATTTGTTAATAAATAACCGTATTAGAATAGGCTCTCAAATAATCTGTCAGACCCCTAGGAAATGTATGTGCCTCTCCAGTGATGGAGATAAATTAGCTGGAGAGATCTGAGGGCAATGGGGAGGGGCTCTAATAACACCCAAAGGGTACCTAATCAGTCTTTCTTGGAAGACCAGTCTTGACCCAATCTTTGAACCTAAAGCCATATTGGTGGGGTGTGAGAGCCAATGTGATGGCTCTTGCTGAGAGGATCTCAGATCAGTTGAAACTAGAAGAGGAAATGCCAGCAGAGCAGAACCTCCAGGATGACAAAAGACCACCCCTCACCTGAAGCACTAGACAGTCTCTCTGTCCCAAGCTCCCCCCCCCTCCATAGGTATGGCATTCCAATCCCAGCACCATGGCATCCCCATATGGGCACCACAAAGGCAATCCAGGAGCCCCGACCTCCAGCCTGTTGGTCAATGCCTGAAGGAACACAGCCCCAAAGCAGCCTCCCCCATTTCAGAAACTCCAGCTGGGCTCACCCTTAGGCACACTGACTACCAAAACCAGAGAGGACAGTCCCTTGCAGAGATAGCATGCTTTCTGTTTGTCCAAGTTCCTCCTTTTCTACCTCCTTCCCCCGTAACACACTCCTGTGCAGTAGAGTTCCATGTGAGACCTAGTACACAAATGAGGGATTACTTACTATCAAAATCCTTTTGAGTGGTGACCTTCCATCCCTGGAGGAGTTCAAGCAGACACTGAAAAACCACTTGTGAAGAGCACTCCCACCCTAAACTCAAACGGCTGCCAGGTTCTGTGGACTCGACTACTCTGATCCATCTCCCACCTGCTCCTGTTCTGGCAGGTCCTATGTGTTCCCACCCAGGCTCTGTTCCCCTTACGAACAGCAAATAGTTCTATGTCTCCTACAGAATATTCTAGCAGCTTGGCCTGGACCTGGGCCCCCTGGGAGTTGACCTAACTCCTTTCCCAAACTTTACCACTGAGTTCACCAATCAAACTAAAATAGTCTCTAGAGCCTCAAGCTGCACACTCTCCCACCTTCGTACTTTGCTCATGCTGTTCCCTCTGCCCAGAAGGCTCTTTGCTTGTGGTTTGCCCCCTCCCCACTTGCCCAACGTGATCCAGCTTAACTGCCATCTCCTCTGTGAAGTCCTCCCAAATTCTGTGATTCGTCCCTAACACTTTCTCTACACCTCTCTTCTGAAGCTAATTTCTGTCTTGCGAGGTTTGTATAATTACTGGATAATGTGCCCCTCCCCACACTGCGAGTCTTTTAAAGGGCAGGATCAGGTGTGAGTCATCTTCTTAGCATCTGGCATGACACCGTGCCCACAGCAGGAACTCAGTGAATGTGTGTTGAATGAATTAGTGATGAATCCAGACCCTGAACTGCTGTTCACAGCTTGTATAGAAGTAGTATTTTTCCCAAAAGTGCTCAATGAATATCTGCCGAGTGAACAAACTGAGTTTATAATTACAGACCTCACAGAGACTTTTGTAAATGAGTTATGTTGGACATACAGAGAGACACAGAGACTATAAACAAAAACCCTTTGTACCCACCACCTAGCTTAGAAAAGAAAGCATTACAGACACAGGTGAAACTGCGTAGCCCCGCCCAACCCTGCTCACCTCCTCCCCGCTAGAGAGACACACTATCCTGATATGGGGGTTTATCAGTCCCAAACTACTACTACCAGCCACAGCAACACATAATAGTGTGAGCAGCAGTATGACTGCAGGTAAGGCTGGGATGTGGCAACAGCACTTGCTTGGAGCTGAAAGGCGACTCTTATCCTTAGCTTGGAGAATCTGAATTTTTACTTACAGGTAACATTAGAGAGAAACAATATAAAAGAGCAATGCCTAAGTCCACTTAGATTTCTGGAGATTTAAAAATATGATTGCTCTAATGGATATATTTTCATACTAGAAGTTAGCTAAAATGTTACTGTTAATAATTTTTAAGTTGATTTGTCTAGAAGAACATGGGTGTTTGACCCCTATATCAAGAGTTGTGTGCAATAATGACTAAGCCAGCCAGATACCCTGAACATGAGTCTTTATTCCTTGCACTCCTCACTTTAAAAAAAAAAAAAAAAGCCTTGAAAGAAAGATTGTGAGAGGCATCCAGGTATAGTGATAGGAACACCAGACATCCTAATGCTCTTGGTTTGAGTTACCTTTTCTGAACCATAATTTCCTCATTTTCAAAATGGGATATATATATTTTTTGAATTTATGCCAAGCCTCCTTCCAAGAATATCTGCAGTCAACTTTTTTCGAAGTTGTGAAAAATCAAAAAAATAATAAATATGAGAGCACATTTAAATTATATAAGAAGCTGCAGGTATATGGTAGTGTTAGAAGCATCAGCAACAACACAATATACGCCACCTAGTAATGAAAAAGAGTAACTGCATCTGGATACAATTCAAACAATTCAGATTCTTGCAAGGACTACTGGACATTTGAGGAAGGCCTCCAATGTAAATGACAAACAAGCAAAAACAGAAAATGAGAGGCAGAAAAAGTTTAAGATTATCATTAATGAGGGGCACCTGGGTGGCTCAGTCTGTTAAGCATCCAACTTTGGGTCAGGTCATGATCTCATGGTTCGTGGGTTCAAGGCCCACATCAGGCTCTGTGCTGACAACTTGGAGCCTGGAGCCTGCTTCGGATTCTGTGTCTCCCTCTCTCTCTGCCCCTCCCCCACTCATGCCCTGTCTCTCAAAAATAAACATTAATAAATACTCAAAACCCATCACTTCTGGATTGTTTTATAGTTTTACTATCATTCATAATCTTGAAATCACTTATGTTTACTGTTTCTGTATAGGAGAAATCCTACACAATCCTATATGATGGTCTACTACCAAGCATCTTTTTCCAACTCCATGTGACATCGCACTGGGAGCTTGAAATCAGCCATAGTGGGAGTTTTTACACCACAGAAATAGGTAAACACTACAAATCAGTGTTGTCATCCCCCGCCAAAAGTTAAACCTTTGCCAACATACCAACACACAACACATATGCATGTGAACAATGTACACGTGTGTATACCCACAACATATATGTATATTTACACACATGCGTGTGTATTCATACAACAACATGCATATAACACTTACCAACATACCACTGACTCTGGGAAATTAAACATATGAAGGTATTAATGAAACGCTAAGTAAAATTAGAAGATAAAGCAGAGACTTCCCAGAAAGTAGGAAAAGAGATGGACAATAGTTGGTAAAAGATGAAAAAATTAGAGGATCAGTCCAGAAAGTCTGAGCAAATAATGAGCTTCAGAAAGAGAACATAGAAAATAATGTGAAAGAAACATTAAAGGAATAATTCAAGAAAATCTTCAGGAACTGCAAAACAATTTTGAGACTGAAATAGGTTACCTTGCAGAACAAATGAAAAAAAAATAAAATAAAACCCAGGTATTATCGCAAATCTCAGAACACTAAGCAATAAAGAGATGATCCTAAGAACATCAAGTCAAAAACAAAGAAAAGAAACAGGTGACAAACAAAGGAGGGGCAACCAATCAGAATGATAACTGACTTCTCAACAGCAGTTTAGAAACAGTAAGTGCTAAAAATGTTTAGGAACAATGATTTCCAACCTAGACCCTATTCCCAAATTCTCTGCCAATCAACAGTGAGAGTTGAAAAAGACATTTTCCAAGATCTTAGAAACTTTTTTCAACTCTTATGTGCATTCATTTAACATTTATGTGCATTAAAACTGAGAACCCACTATGTGCCAGACATTATTCTAAAAACCAGAGATAGAGAAGTGAACAAACAAGGTCCTTGTTCAAGTGGCTCTTCTAATCTGAAAATATTAACATATCAGGTAGTAATCAGCACTCTGAAGAATAGCAGGATTGAGGGGAAGGAGTGCTGAGTGAGAGGGGGCCCTCTTTTACACAGTGCCTGTGAAGTTACAGTTGAATAGAGACCTAAGGGAAGGAATGAAGCCATGTGGATAGCTGGGGTAAGAGCCTTCCCTGCAGAGGAATCAACAAGGCCAGTGGCTCTGGGAAGAGTGTCTGTGAAACCAGGCCACAGGGACTAGAAAGGGTGGTGGGAGACAAACACGGAGGTGGCTGGAGGAGGCCAAGTCATGGAGGCCCTTTGTACTGGGTGTTTTCCTCTTGTCCCTCCAGACCCACTCTCCACCTTCTCTGCTGCCTGGGAACCTGATGTTCATGGACCACATCAACAGGCTCCCTTGACCTCTGGCTTCCTGTGTGATTTGGCCAATGGAAGGTACCTGCAATAAATCAGAAGGCAGGAGTCTTTACTGAGGGCCACAGCTTTTGTCAGGTGACCCTCCTTAGTTCACCTGCACTCTTCAGACTGGGGGTGGAAACGCCTAATATCTCCCCACGGTTGCTAGCTCCAGGAACTAGCACACAGTATGCCCCGTGGCTTCCCTAAACCCCACTCACATCTTTGTAAACTGTTCCTTTAGTAGATTCTCGCCTAATTCCTCAATGTGAGTGTGACATCTGTCTGTTTTCTGCCCGGATCCTAACACTCCTTTATAGGCTAAGATAAGGATTTTAGATTGAATTCTGAAGGAGATGGGAAGCCACTGGAGGTTTTTGAGCCTATGGGACATCGTGTGACTTACATTTTAGATCACTCTACATGCTGGATGTTGAAAAGACCTCGGTGGAGCTCACAGGTAGAAACAGAACAGTTTAGGGGGCTTTTACACTAGTAAGGGTAGAAAGTGACTTTGGGCTAGGGTGGTTGTAGGAAAGGCCGTAAGGGTTCAACTGTGGGCATATGTTGTAAAGGTAGAGTCAAGAGGATTTGGTGATCAAGTACCTGTAAGGTGTAAGAGAAAAAAAAAGTCAAGGTTGACTCAGGCTTTTTGGTCTGAGGATGAGCTGCCATTCACTGAGATGGAGATGTCTGGGGAGAGAGCAGGTCTGGGCTGCAAAAATCAGGAGTTCTGTTTGGGATTAAACAAAAGTCTAGGTGTTTATTAGGGATCCAAGTGGGGATGTTGAGTAGGCCAATGCATACCTAAGGCTGGAGTTCAGGGAAGGTCAGCCCTGGAGGTATGAATTTTAGTGTAACTTCTAAAGTAGCATTTAAAGTCATAGACCAGATGAAATTACCTAGGAGTTGATATAAACAGAAAAGAAATGAGTTCCAAGGAGTGAGCCTTTTCTTTGGGAGCTACCAGAGGATGGTTCACCAAAAGGAAGGAGAAAACCAAGAAAGAAGACATGTGAGTATAGGAATCTGACACTAGAGGCTGGAAGAATCCCCATATTGATGAAGAAAGGGGATCCCAGACCTGTGGGTCTTAAGAGTAACCTGTCTGGGGCGCCTGGGTGGCACAGTTGTTTGGGCGTCCAACTTCATCTCGCAGTCCGTGGGTTCAAGCCCTGCATCGGGCTCTGTGCTGACAGCTCGGAGCCTCCTGCTTCGGATTTTGTGTCTCCCTCTCTGTCTGCCCTTCCCCCACTCATGCTCTGTCTCCATCTCTCAAAAATGAATAAACATTAAAAAAAAATTTTTTTTTAAAGAGTAACCTGTCTGAATTGGAGCTAGAGGTTACAGGGCCCGGGAGGGATATCACCAAGAAAAAGAAAGGAAGTAAACATGCTTGAACATACAAGGTAACTACTAACACATTTTAGGTAAACATATTTACATGAAATATTAAGCATAGAATTACACATACTATATATAAGCATCTGTTATATAAAAGCCACAGAAATGTAAACCTAAAATACTGATTTAACCAAAAACTATAATTACGAGGATTCCAAGGGAAGAGGTATAAAATAAAATGCAAAAAATCCTAGTATAAAAATGTTAGAGGAACTCCACACTTGCGTGTATCCCAAAGAATGGAAAACAAGGGCTCAAAACAAGTATATGTACATGAATGTTTGTAGCAGCACTATTTGAAATAGCCAAAAGGTGGAAGCCCAAATATCTTTCGAGTGAATGCATAAATTATGCTTATATGCAGTGGAACATTACTCAGCTATAAACGTACTGACATGCTACGTGAATGAACCCCCAAAACATGATGCTAAGTGAAAGCCCATGTTACATGAATTCCATTTATTTGAAATATTCAGAACAGAAAGCAGATTGGTGGTTGCCAAGGGCAGAGTGAGGTGGGGAGAATGAGGAATAACTGTATGTATATTTCTATGCATGTATGTATATTATTTGAGAGAGCGTACACATGTGCAAGTTGGGGAGGGACAGAGAGAATTCCAAGCAGGCTCCCCTATGTCAGTGAAAAGCTCAACGTGGGGCTCAATCTCACCAACCATGAAGATCATGACCTGAGCCAAAATTAAGAGCAAACCATAGGCTTAACTGACTCAGCCACCCAGGTGCCCCAGAGTAACTGCTTTGAGTGTGGTTTCATTTTGGGGTGATAAAAATATTTTGGAACTAGACAGGGTGATGTTTGCACATTATAAATATACTAACCACCACTGAACTGTTCACTTTAAAATGATGAATTTTATGTTATGTGAATTTCACCTCAATTTTTTTTTGATTAATTTACTTTTTTGAGAGAGAATGAGCAAGAGAGCAACAGGGGAGAGGCAGAGAGAGGGAGAGAGAATCCCAAGCAGAATCTGTGCCCAAAGCACAGAGCCCGATGTGGGGCTCAAACCCACAAACTGTGAGATCATGATCTGAGCCGAAATCAAGACACCTAACTGGCTGAGCCACCCAGGCATCCCTCACTTTTTTTTTTTTACAGGAATGTTGTTTAAAAATAAGAAGGCATGGGGTGCCTGGGTGGCTCAGTCAGTTGAGCATCTGACTCTTGATTTCAACTCAGGTCATAATCTTGTGGATCTTACAGTTCATCAAGGGATCAAGCCCAGCATCCCTGTCTGCTTGGGATTTCCTCTCCTCTCTGCCCCTCCCCAGCTTGTGCTCTCAAAATAAACAAACAGTAAAAAAAAAAAAAAAGAAGAAGAATAAAGCATTATATGTTAGAAAAAAAACAGCTGAGTTTAAAGTAGTTTCTCTAGACTTCAGACTATGAAAGGGAAGATTGTTTTTAGTTGTCTGGTAAAATACTTTTATTTTTTAAAAGCATGTTTTAATTTTTTAAAATTTATTTTTGATAGCAAGAGAGAGAGCACAAGTGGAGAAGGTGGCAGAGAGAGAAAAGGAGACACAGAATTCAAAGCACGCTCCAGGCTCCGAGCTGTCAGCACAGAGCCTGACATGGGGGCTTAAACTCACGAACTAGGAGATCATGACCTGAGCCAAAGTTGAACGCTCAACCAACAAGCCACCAAGGCACCCCTGTAAAATACTTTTATAACCACACATATGCATAATTTTGATTAAAAAATAGTAGTAAGATGAGGGGCACCTGGCTGGCTGTCAGTGGAACATGTGACTTGATCTCAGGGTCTTCATGAGTTTCAGCCCCATGCTGGGCAGTTTACTTAAAAAAAAAAACCTTAAAAATCATCTTTCCTTTAAGTGATACATGTTCACTTTACCTTTTATCTTTAAAGTAAACTCTATGCCCAACATGGGGCTAGAACTCACAAGGACCCCAATATTAAGAGTTGCATGCTCTACCAAATAAGCCAGCCAGGCGTCCCAGAGAAAAGATGATTCTTTAAAAAATGTTTAGTTTTGAGATAACAAGTGGGGAGGGGCAGACAGAGAGTGGGGCAAAGGATCTAAAGCAGGCTCTGTGCTGACAGCAGCAAGCTCCATGTGGGGCTCAAATTAAGGAACCATGAAATCATGACCTGAGCCAAAGTCAGACACTCAACCAACTGAACCACCCTGGTGTCCCAGAAAAGAGGATTTTTAAATGAAGAGAACAGTTCTTGAAGGAAACCTTCAAACCCTAGCGGCTCACATATGGATAGATTTGGACAAATAACATGTACATGCGGATTCCAACTGTGTCAGAAAGTTTCGTTTAAAAAGGAAGAAATGTCTAAGTCTGAAAGATGGATAAAGACCATATTAAACAGAAGGGGAAGCAGAAAAAACAATTTATTAGACTGATCTGTTTTTTTAAAAAGAGATCATAAAGAAAAATCATTAGGGATTATAAAATTCTTAAACTTCTACAGCAAAAATACCACAAACAAGATGGAAAGACAGAAAACATTGGGGAAAATATTTGTAATACGTGTTATAGGTAGGATTAAGAATAACAATGTTCCAGGGGCGCCAGGGTGGCTCAATTGGTTGAGCATCCAACTTCCGTTCAGGTCATGACCTCATGGTTTGTGGGTTCAAGCCCTGTGTCAGGCTCTGTGCTGTTAGCTCAGAGCCTGGAGCCTGCTTCGGATTGTGTCTCCCTCTCTCTCTACCCCTCCCCACTCGTACTCAGTCTCTCTCAAAAATAAACATTAAAAAAAAAAAAAAAAAAAAAAGACTAACAATGTTCCAAAAGAGACAGACTTTATAGGGCATGAATAGGCAATTCACAAAAAGGAAAGATTAAATATTAATCAAATAAGTAAAATAGAGTAAAACAAAAAACAGAATATCCTTCTTAAACAAAAGACAAGTTTTGAGCCTGGGTGGCTCAGTTGGTCGAATGTCCAAGTCTTGATTTCGGCTCAGGTCATATCTGTTATGGGATTGAGTCCACACTGAGCTTGGAGCCTGCTTGGGATTCTTTCCCTCTGCCCCTCTCCCCTGCTCACCCTTTCTAAAATTTAAAAAAAAAAAAAAATTTTTTTTTTGAAAGGTACCTGAAGAAATGACACTCATGGACTTTTTGATAATTTTATCAGTAGACTTTTGAAATGCAGATTGGCAAAATATAAAACATACATGACAAAGTTCCCATTCCTGGGATTTATCTCAAGATAACAAGGCAAATTATAGTACATAGCACCATGGAATACCAAAATCAAGACATAACCAGCAAAAATGATGAGATGATCTATGTAGTAAGATGCCCATGTACCAAAAGTCTTTGGAGTATCTTAACAGGTAGTTACCTGGAGGGATGTTCACCAAATCAATTGCTAAAGTTCTCTGAATGATTCAACTACTGCTACATATTAACTTCATATAATCCTCACAGTAATTTAGAGATTTATTTAGTTTTTTTAGAGAGCACACATGCGCAAGCTGGGGAGGGGCAGAGAATCCCAGGCAGGCTCCACATGGTCAGCGCAGGGCCTGATGTGGGGCTTGAACACACAAACCATGAGATCATGACCCAAGCCAAAGTGGGACAACCAACTGAGCCACCCAGGTACCCCAATATTCTTTAGATTTTACCCCCATAGCCTTTAAGTAGCAGAGTTGTTGCGGAAGACCAAGTTTGACCCCTCTGCTCACAATTTAAAAGAATTGCAGATGTTTTTACATTTTGTTTACTATATCAAATAAACTCATTTTTTAAAGCATTAAAAACCTCCTACTCGCAGTTGTATTTGCAGTAATTCTGGGGGTGCCTTGGTGGCTTAGCTGGTTAAATGTCCAACTCTTGATTCGGCTCAGGTCATGATCTCGCTGTTTGTGGGATTGAGCCTGGTGTTGGGCTCTGCACTGACAGCATGGAGCCTATTTTGGATCCTCTCTCCGCCCCCTCCTGCTTGTGCTCTCAAAAAATAAAAACCTTAAAAACAGTTGTATTTAATTGTTGGCTTGATGGTAAGAATCACAAATACACAAATACTTCTTACGATTAGAAAGAAACCTAGGGGCACCTGGGTGGCTCAGTTGTGTCTGACTTCGGCCTAGGTCATGATCCCACAGTTTGTGAGTTCAAGCCCCGCGATGGGCAGTGCTGACAGCTCAGAGCCTGGAGCCTGCTTAGGATTCGGTCTCCTTTCTCTGTCCCTCCCCTGCTCATGCTCTCTCAAAAATAAATAAATGTTAACAACGAAAAAAGGAACAAAATCTATACATGCTTTGAAACATCAAATGTCCCACCTACTATTAACTAGTTTTTGGTCCAGAACCATCATTACCCAACATCTGCATAGCTACCTAGGGATTCCAAGGGATCGTGCTGGGAGTTACCTTGTTTTATTCATCACTCTTGGAAATGTTTGCCTTACTCGTTAGATTGATTCTTGGTTTATGATGGTTAGTCACTTTTAAGACATGAACACAAACACAAAGGATGAAAAACTTAGATCTTTTTTTTTTTTTAATTTTTTTTTCCAACGTTTTTTATTTATTTTTGGGACAGAGAGAGACAGAGCATGAACGGGGGAGGGGCAGAGAGAGAGGGAGACACAGAATCGGAAACAGGCTCCAGGCTCCGAGCCATCAGCCCAGAGCCTGACGTGGGGCTCCAACTCACGGACCGCGAGATCGTGACCTGGCTGAAGTCGGACGCTTAACCGACTGCGCCACCCAGGCGCCCCGAAAAACTTAAATCTTTAACACCAGGTAAGAATTGGGTAAAATACTGAAACAGACGGTTTCCAATTATTAGAAGGGGGACTGAATCAGCTTGCATACCCAGCATAGAGCACACAATACCAGGTAGGTGAATAGATCAAGTGCTCTGAAGAACAAGGCAAGTCACTTGGTGTCTGTAACCCCAGAGCACAGTACTCAAAAGGCGATCAATGCTAGCTGATACTAGTCTCTTGAAAAAGGGACTTCACCTAATAGTGTGATTTCAAACACAACTTTGATTATTGCTTAGGGTAAACCTTAAGAAAATAGCTTATTCAGTATATCTAAGTGATACACACTTAGAAAACAGGCAGTACATAAAAATCACCTACTTTAACGTTTTCTGAATTCTGAAGGAGCATGGCTCCATATACCAGCCCAACGTACAGCTTATCATTTACTTGTCTTACAATCTTCAACAACTCAGTCATGGTTCCAGACTTGCCTCTTTTAAAATTTTTTTTTTAACTTTTATTTATTTTTGAGACAGAGAGAGACAGAGCATGAACGGGGGAGGGTCAGAGAGAGAGGGAGACACAGAATCTGAAACAGGCTCCAGGCTCTGAGCAGTCAGCACAGAGCCCGACGCGGGGCTCGAACTCACATACCGCGAGATCGTGACCTGAGCCGAAGTCGGACGCTTAACCAACTGAGCCACCCAGGCGCCCCACAGACTTGCCTCTTTTAAACAGGGATACCCACATACCTCATTAGGTTAAGAATTAAATACTCTGAAAACACCCAGCTGAGTGTTTATTTAACCCTCCAAAAGTTGCAAGGCATAGTGACCTGGGTTCATCTCACCAACAGTTCTTCTGGCTCCCTGATTCAGATGAACTGTGCTTACTGTTACCTGAATCCCTTCTTCACCTTTAAGCCTTACCAACAAGACTGGGATCAAATTATCAGGTCTTCCTTAGGACCCTTCTTACTAAAGATGTTCCTCCTGCAGAGAAACTTTCTTGTGCATTTCTTAGTAGACTGCCACATACACTACCGGGATAACATTCCTCACAGGTCTACCTCAGTCTTAACATCAAATGTACCAAAAATACTTAGAAACATTTTTGCCATGACATCAAAACAAGTCACTGCTTTCCTAGTTTCTTCCAGTTCTGCCACTCCCTCCCCCACTTAACCACCCACCAAGTTGTAAACTGCTCAGCTAGTTGAGCAGTGAAGGGATGAATAGATGGGTGCTATCTCATTGCTCCCCGGAAAATCACACTTCTCATTGTGCTACAACACTTCCACATCAAAAAACCAATACATATGAATCGACGATATATATACTTCTAGGCAAAGAAAATACAAACTATGCTTCTTGTCAGACAATGATTTTATTGCTTGAGCACATGGTCAAATTTATGCAACCAGGGCAGAGGCTGTGGATGACTCGCTGAAAAGGAAAAAAGGAGAGGGAAGAAGAGTTGGATTATTATAGGTCCCCCATATTTATTCACAGACTCTAACACCTAGCAGAGCTATTTTCAAACAGCTAAAATAAACCACAAATACATAAAATGCACCAAAATGCCAAGGTTCCTAAATTAGTTTATTGTGTTTAAGCATGAGGAACAAAGATGCTCACTCATCTAAGGGAGAACCGGCCAACATAAGGAAAAACACTTCTAGTGAAACCTGTGAATGTTTGGAAATTAATCATCATAATGAGCTACCTATGCAAAAATGAAAACAACATAAAAACAAGGAGCAGAGCTATGAGCTGAAACTTTACCCACTATCTAGAAGTGATTCAAAGGGCTTATTCATGTTTTAAATCAGGGGTCTGCAAGCTATGGCCCTTTGCTAGCCTTTGTAAATAAAGTTTCAGTGGAACACGGCCACACCCATTTGTTTACATATTGTCTATGCTGTATTCCTCCTAAAATGGCAGAATTGAAATAGTAGTTGACCACATAGCCATGGCCTAAAACATTCACTAACAGGCCTTTTACTATAGTTGCTACTGTGTTTACTATATGGCTAATGTCCGTTCTTATTAACAAAAAAGGTTAATACTTACTATTTCCAATTTGGGGGGAGGACTCGTTTGGTCTTATAATATCGAGCCAACCGGTGAATACGGCTCTCGATAAGAATCAGTCGGAATTTAGCATCCTTATCCTAAAGGACAAATTATAAAGATTTATTCTTATCCTAAAAATAAAAATCGACATAATTTAAGAAAACTCCCTCAAAACAATAATCAAATATTATTTTAACAAAAGAATGTATAGATACCATGCACTTTTAAGTTACCCAATGCCCTGTAATAGAATCCTAGGCTAAGGTTCATGTGGCTAGATTAAATCCTTAAGGGAATTTAAGGCTCCCCCAAATTTTAACATGAATGATTCGCAAAACTGTGCAAATAAAACAAAACTCTGCAAATAAATAACTCAACGTTTTCAATCAAGTGATATACTGCATCTAGAGGAGCCAAAGCCACCCACCTCCTGCCAGTCTTTTCTGGTAGAATTTTTATTTCAAAGCAACTGTGGTGTCAGTTTGTGTTTCAAGCCTCTTTAGGAAATTCAAATCAGATGCACTACAGTTTTATTGAAGCTCATACAAACAGTTCCATTCTCTTACTTTTCTGTTCCTCTCAAGATGCTTTCGAACAGCAACAGCTTTCTTAATCAAATGGTAGAGGTCCTCAGGAAGATCAGGCGCAAGTCCTTTGGACTTAAGAATTCTCAAAATTTTATTGCCTGTCACAAAACGTACTTGTGCAACACCATGGGAGTCTCTCAGGATCACACCTGAAAAAAACAGTAATCTAAATCCCCCCCGCCAAACACAGAACTGGAGCATGTGATGTCAAGGCTCTGAGATCAAGTCATTTTCCACGTTTTCCTCTGTGAAACAGGGTTCCTTTTGTATCACAGAAAACAACATGAGAATGCATGTAAAGCTCACTCAGACATCCAAGGTTGGTTTACCCAGCACTAAGGAAAACCGTTCTGGAGGAAACTGCCAATGCTGGTGCTTATCAACAGAGTGAACTTGATGGATTATAGGCCACCAAAGAAATCAGTGAGATTCCCACGTATATTTGCTTAATAATTGAACTTGGATCAGACATTCTTCTGAAAACTTTACACACGTTATTAAATCTCAAAATAGCACCATCTGAGTATTTTACAGTTTATTATGTATTTCCTATTTTGTGTGATACCTCTGGCTAGACTAATTATATAGTTGCACGGTGCCTCAGTTTCCCCAACTGTAAGATGGAGAAAACTTCACAATCATCTGAAAGTACGGCAAATCAGAATTACATGAAGTCATTATATATAAAATGTATAGAACCATTCAGCCAGGAATAACTAACTACCTAGCGCATACTAAGTACTCATTAAATTTTGGCGAGCATTTTAACAATTTTCCCGTCTTCCAAATGAAGAACTTGAGAGTTCAATAAACAAACACTTGGCCGCGGTCATCAGCGGTAAAGCCAGGAAAACCAGCAAAAAGTTTTTAAAGCACGTATGCGACACGTTTACCCCCAGCGACTTTTTCAGCAAGTTACACGAAGGCAGGCGGAAGCAGCTACATTATATATACCCACCGATTTGTGAGGGAGTCAGGCCCTTTTTGGCCAGTTTGTAGATCTGCTCCTTCACGTCGTCGGACGTCAACTTCAGCCACTGTTTAGGGAAAAGAAACTTGCCTTAGAAGGAAAAACCAGGGACGGTACCGAAGCACAGAGGTCTTTACCACCCTCCAAGAGGAGCTCCTCATGCACACATGGCCCCCACGCCTCGGTACCGCTTCTCCCGAGCGACGGATAGTAGCCCCCCTCCCCGACTTCTCCCGTGTCTCCGCAAGCTACTTACGGTGGGCACGCTGCGGCGGTAAGGCAGAGCCGACTGGGACAGGCCCTTCCTGGGGAAAGAAACTCTCGGAATGAGGTGGTGGTGGTGGTCAGTGCCACAACAGCCTACAACATCAACCCCTCAATTCGCTGCCCACACGCCCCCCTTTTCCCCTCACCCCGCGGCCCGAGCTTTGCAACCCGCTCAGAAACCCGAGCTCACCCGGGAGCGTGCATGCGACCCATGATGGCGGCGGTCAGGCAGCAAAAAAGAGAGCGAGGGTAGGAAAGCCGCAGGAAGCTACCCAGCACACAGGAAGTGACCTCACATACGTCCACCCTTTTCGCGTGCAGGAGGCGGAGCTACGCTGCGTGACTCCCGGCGTCCCCTGGCTGCATGTCCCGAGATGCATTTCAGAGTTGTGCCCCACGGTTCCTCGAGGTGCAGGACTACATATCCCGGCATGCATCGGTCTTTAAGGAGGCTTCTGGCCAGAGCGGGAAATTAAGTGCGCCGTTAGACTTTCTGGAAGAGCTGTCAGCGCTAAAAATGTGCAGGTTCGAATCCCCGACTGGGAGTGAGCGTGGAGCAGCTACAGTTTCAGGGATTAGTGGATTTGGTCCCTGCCCCAGAAAGGCCACCGAATTTGGGCGCCTGAGGTTCAACTATGCAGTTGTTCATCCATTCACCAGCGCCAGCTCTTGTCTTGGTACTAGCTACGTCACAGTCTTTTCTCTGCCCTTAATGAATTCACAATTACAATACTCTGGTAGTAAGTGCTACACTGGAAGTCATGGTAGTTACCACGCAGCCACCGCTATCACTTTTTAAAGTTTATTTATTTTGAGAGAGAGTGTGTGGGGGAAGGGCAGAGAGAGAATCCCAAGCAGGCTCCATGTTCAGCACGGAGCTCACCTTGGGGCTCCATCTCGCGAATGTGAGATCATGACCTGAGCGTAATACAAGTTGGACACGTAACCAACTGGCTGACCCAGGTGCCCAGAAACCTGATTATTTTTTCAAGACAAAAAAAAAGTATTAGATCAAAAAAGTTACTGTTAACACATTTATTAAAAATAGAGGTTCAGTGACCAAAGGGTCTTTAAGGGTTGAACTTTTAAACCTTTTTTGAGGTAAAATTCACATACTATAAAATTTGCTATTTTAACCATTTTGAAGTGTACAATTCAGTGCCTTTTGGTATTTTCACAGTATTATGCAACCAACCATCAATTCCAGGAATTTTCATCACCCCAAAAAGAAGCCTTGTACTCTTTAAGGAATTACCTGCTAGGCTCCACTCCCCCACAGGCCGTGGCAACCACTAATCTGCTTTGTCTTTATGGATTTGCCTATTCTGGACATTTCATATAAATGGAATCATACAATATGTGGCCTTTTGTGACTGGCTTCTTCATTATCATAAGGTTTTCAAGGTTTGTCCATGTTGTAGCATCTTCGTTACTTTTTGTGGTTAAATAACATTCTATATGGATATACCGCATTTTATTTCTATTTGGCCATTATGAGTAATGCTATGGACATTTGTGTACAAGTATTTGACTACCTCTTTTCAATTCTTGGAAATATATATATACGTGTATATATATATATACACGTATATATATATACATACGTATATATATATACACGCATATATATATATACACGTATATATATACACACGTATGTATATATACACACGTATGTATATATACACACGTGTGTATATATATATGGCAATTTTAACTTTTTTTGGCAGCTGCCAAACGTTTTCGACATCAGCGGCACCACATTACGTTCCCACTAGCAATGTATGAGTGCTCAAAGTTCACCAAAGACTTTTTTAAAATTTATTTTTAATGTTTATTTTTGAGAGATCACGAGTGGGGGATGGGCAGAGAGGGAGACGCAGAACCTGAAGAAGGCTCCAGGCTCTGAGCTGTCAGCACATCATGACCCGAGCAGAAGTTGGACACTTAACCCACCGAGCTACCCAGGCGCCCCTCTGCATAGACTTAAAAATGCCTTTATTTAGTAGGTTCCATGCCCAATGTGGGACTTGAACTCATGACCTTGAGATCAAGAGTTGGATGCTCTACCAACTGAGCCAGCCAGGAGCACCCTACCACTTTTAAATTCTAGGTATCCCAGTGGGTATGAATTGGTATCTCATAGTAGTTTTGAAATATGTAGAGCCTACTTGGGATTCTTTGCCTCTCTCTTTGCCCCTCCCCGGCTCCTAATTAAAAAAACAAACAAACAAAAACAAAAAAACCTCTGGTCCAATCCAAGGTTACAAAGGTGTACACCCATGTTTTCTTCTAAGAGTTTTATAACTTTATGTTTAGATCTTTGATCTATTTTGAATTGTTGCATATGCTGTACCGTTCTTTTGCATGTGGCTGATTGTCCCATCACCATTTCCTAAAAAACCTCTTTCCCATTTTAATGGTGGCAGTCTTGTGTCTTTCCTGGATCATGATTAAAACAAAAATAACCAAATAATTGTTCTAGAAATGAAAAATCTAACAACCAAAACTAAAAACTTGATGGAGTGGGCACCTGGGTGGCTCAGTGGGTTGAACATCTGACTTCAGCTCAGGTCATGATCTCATGGTTCATGAGTTTGAGCTCCGTGATGGGCTCTGTGCTGACAGCTGAGCCTGGAGCCTGCTTGGGATTCTGTGTCTCCCTCTCTCTGCCCCTCCCCCACTCATACTCTGTCTCTCTCTCTCTCTCTCTCTAAAATAAACATTAAAAAAACTTAAAAAAAAAAAAAAACCCAAAACTCAATGGAGGACTTAAAACAGTTGGAGAGAAGTAGTAAATTTGGAAAGGAAGTCACAATAAATTATTCAGAATTGAAGAAAGATTTAAAAATCCAAAAAAAAAAAAAAAAGAAAAGAAAAGAAAGAAAGAAAAAAGCCCCATCCTAGTTAATACAGATAAAACAAGATTAGCCTAAGGTAGGTAACTGAAGGTGTATAATGGATTCATTCATGGAGTTCATTACCCTGTTATCTAATTTTGTATGTCTAAGTTTTGTGTGATAAAATTTTTCAAAAAAGTAAGGGTGAGGGGCGCCTGGGTGGCTCAGTCTGTTGAGCGTCTGGCTTCCACTCGGGTCATGACCTCATGGTTCGTGAGTTCGAGCCCCGTGTCGGGCTCTGTGCTGACAGCTCAGAGCTTGGGGCTTGCTTCAGATTCTGTGTCCCCCTCTCTCTCTGCCCCACCCCTGCTCGTGCTCTGTCTCTATCTTTCAAAAATGAATAAACATTAAAAAAAAATTATAAAAAAAAAAAGGATGAAATTAAGGGTTTCCCCCCCCCCCCCCCGACTGAAACTGGGTTTATCACCACAGGAAATTGTCTTTGTGTAAGTTATTAGCTTTTTGTGGTCTCTGGGCCCCTTTACATGTTCTCTGTAGGGTCAGAGAACCATAACCTCACACTGGATTATTCCAAGATGGAGGTAAAATATTAGAGAAATCTACATTTCTCTGTTTTGTAGATAGGTATATAACATGCTGTTACTATACTAGTCTAGTAAACCACCAAAGGCCATGGACCATACTCAGAGAAGTCTGTAAATATTGCATATTTTGTCATTCCAATTATATGAAATAATGATGGGGCAAAGTGGCAGTCCAGATCTTCAAAGAACCATATTTAGAAGTCAGATTTTTAGGGGAACTGACGGATCAGTTTTGAAATTCAGGATATTTGAACTTAATAAACTCCTGGGTGAGAAACAAAGTACACACCAGTGAGCTCATATCAAAGTTTATTTATTTATTTTTTTTTTAACATTTATTTATTTTTGAGACAGAGAGAGACAGAGCATGAACGGGGGAGGGGCAGAGAGAGAGGGAGACACAGAATCTGAAACGGGCTCCAGGCTCCGAGCCATCAGCCCAGAGCCTGACGCGGGGCTCGAACTCACGGACCGCGAGATCGTGACCTGGCTGAAGTCGGACGCTTAACCGACTGCGCCACCCAGGCGCCCCAAAGTTTATTTATTTTTTAAGTAAACTCTGCCCAACATGGAGCTTGAACTCACAACCCCAAGATCAAGAGTTGCATGCTCTACCAACTGAGCCAGGCAGGCTCCCCGAGTTCATATAAAGTTTGGAACCAAAAATGTTAATATGTTGATGAGTAAAGAAATGACAGCAGAGTTCCTTTATTCCAGAAATATTTTAATACAATCATAGTACAGGTTATGAAGTCACATTCAATCCACTGAATATATTCAAGGTATTAATAAAAATATTATACATCTTTACTCACTACCCTAATATAATTAAAGTATTTGGTTCTTATAGATGAGATTACTTGCCATATTCATTCATATTTGCACTGCTAATCGAACAGCATGTAAGTAAATCCATGGATTATGGTAAGTGGGGGCTTTAGTCCTTTTTGATCTGAAGTCTAAGTATCAAAATTGAGTATTTTCTAAGTGCCACAATACTTGAATCCAAGAACAGTCAACCAACTTAAGGCAAGATATTGAAACTTTTATACAACTTCAATTTGCAAAAAGAATACTTTATCAAATATCATACATGCCTTAACAGTTAGCTACCTATAGGTTTTTATAAAGGCAGTAATAAAAATGTCAGTGCAAGTTCTACATTGGGTTCCTCAGTAGAGAAAATAATAGGTTCTTGGAGTAAACCATTATTTCCAAATCCCAAAACACTGCAAAAGGAAATAATTTTTCTGGTGCAGGACTTACATGTAGCATAATTATTTTTACTCAGTAAAGATAGATATAAAACATTGTGATTATACATAAAAATTAGTGTCTTGGTGAGTCTGCTTAAACTTTTGCCTCAGATTTACTTCAATGCAAGCTTTATAAAATGTTTTTTTAAAAAACAACTGATTTAAAAATCTACTGATAATAGTGCAAAGAGGCATCTCTGTCCTTTTTTGTAAGGGCTGAAGATTAGCATTTTTACAAAGAAATAACTTACATTAAAATATATGTAAAATATGTGTGCATTTTTTTTTTAATGAGCAAAGAAGGCACAAAATGAGTTAAATTAAGAAAAAACATTACCATTTGTTCTGAACTCTGGTTAACTGAACAGTATCAATCATAATATACATTTTTAGGTAAATCCACATTTGTTGTAATGGAAAAATGACATCACATTTTTTAGCTCTATTATTTGTGCTGAAAGACACTGCTGTAACAAATTGCAAATAGGCAGTATACATGGAGTCCAATTAACAATGGCCTTCTACCAACACAGTACTTTTTTCTTTTCCTTTCTTTTTTTTTTACAGTGGCTAAGTGATAACTCATGGAATGAAATTAGGTCTCAAAGCTAAAGGGAAAATATCTAGCACTTCTTTATATCTGCAAAAGTACTTGTACACTACAAAGAAATGTTAACTGGATGTGGAAAAAGCAAAAAAAAAAAAAACAAAACGGTGCGCTTTGATCTGCATTTTAATTAAGTTATTAAATAGACAACACATTTTAACATTAAAAAAAAAAAGACATTCATATATTATACTAACAGGGTTTCCTACAAATGGACCATTAGTGTTAGGCACCAAAAATTTCAAGTGTGTTTTTTTTTTTTAATCTGTCCCATTGATAGATACATCCTCAGCCATTCTATTTCTGCTCTGTAGGTTTCACCATTTACATTAAACATTTGCACAGTTCATAAAAATTATGTTACGGGCAACTGAAGTGGAGACTGTCCTTTCTCTGCTGGTATTCTTCATTACATGTTTTGTCAGTTACCTCACAGCAACTAGATTACTACAATCTCTATTACCATTCAACAACTGTCAGAAAGTCCATGGTAGCCATGAGAATATATAAACATATTTATTCAAACTAAACACAAAATTATGTGTGCAGGTGAATAAAAATGAATCTTATCCTTAATGGTTACTGTAGAATAATTTCAATCATGTCCCTTATGATTCTGAATCCCATTATATTAAGTAATTCATGTGAATGTATAATGTTTACAAAAATAAGACAGCTTACAAGACAAATTTTGCTATAAAAAATATACATTAAAATTCAGTCTGGACCCTAGAATTCTTGTCCTGGGCCTCTTGTGAGGAGTCTGCCCTATTCATGGGGTTCTTCTACCAAACAGGAATGGGAACATGAGTGAACAATTTTCACTTGCTTAATGAAGAAGAGTATAGATATATGGAGATGGATTACCAAAGTTCAATTCACACTCCTGGGAATAAATGTAGGATTATAATGGAATGATGGAATTTATTATACAGTTACATTGGTGAATCTCATTCAGTTATAGAGCAACAAAAACATAAATCAGATGTTTAAGTCACATGAGAAGTAGAAAAAATTATCTTTGTGTGGGAAAAACATTAGTAAATGTACATAATTCTTATCTTTAGTAAGTTGAAAGTGAGTGAAAACGACTTACTAATTATTTATCAAGTCAGGAAAAAATCAGAATGAAGTGCCAGGGAAGCATATGAAGTTAAGGCACCATTATTACAACTTCAGTGATTGGCACTTATTCTGAAAAAGGCTTTAAAGACATGGGTGATAAAAAGCAGTATTATTTTCCCCTACTTCTATAAACTACGTAGTAGTTCTGAACATAACTATCTACTTGTGCTTTGCTTTTCGGCCCTGTGAATAGCAGCTGCATTTTCTGGTAACACCCTGCACCTTTCCTTTCCTTTGGTGTTTACGAACACACACAATGGTAAAGGCTATAAAAGGTGCAAAACAGGAAAACAAACATGCTGTCTGTGTCTGTGTAAGAAACAATGCAAAATAGATGGCTGAACTGACATAGCACTATCAGACCAAACTAAAGCTATTACTCTGAATTGCTCAAGAAAGGATTAGATCCTTCACCAACTCAAAGTCTTTGTCAGGACTTATATATTAAGTTTAGAGTTTATAGCATTCTATATAATGACTTTAAAACAGCAATGGCTTCAACAAGTTCTTAAAGTTAATTATGTGACTGTTGGTCCAACAGATGTATCGAAATGCAGTTAAGTACATTTACTTTATAATTTCTGTCCAAGTATAAAAATACTATATAAAGTTCATAAGTGTGTATGTGTTTACGTGTTTGTAACTGTTCTTGCTTCCAAAACTCAGAAATTCATTAGCTTACAAATAGGTTGCCGCAGTCAGCTGATACCACTTAACGGTCTCTTTGCTCAAGTTGAAATCTTTTAAAGGCAGGGTTATTCCACCCAAGAAAAAATTCTCCCGCAGAGATTCTGCACTGAGCACACTGAGTTGAAGTTCTCTCTGTCTTAGGGTTTCCTTGCTATATCCACTGTACACAAGCTATAGCAAAGGCAAAAAGAAACAGTAAGTTACAGATTATTTTAAGTAAAAGCAGAAGTGAGATTAGTAAAGAGACTACAATTGCTGGCATTGACTATGACACATCTGGTGGAATGTGTCTCATACTTTAGATGCACATTTTGTATTCAGGAGTCTTGGATTATCATTATCATTCCTCTGAATGTCTGACATAGAAATGCACAAAGTAGAAAATTATCATTGGCTAAAAACTAACAACATGGATTTTCTGAGATGGAGGTATGGTGAAGGGAAAATCAGTTACAGTGCAGATGCCTGATATCTGAGCCGGAGAATGGAAGGAAGCAAGATGGGATAACATAATTATTTTACAAAAAAAAATAAGGGTTAGAATTTCTTCTTGTTGTCTTTTCTGTTGGATTTTATATGCCATGAAATGATAATTTCTGATTATCCATACTTCACTGCAAATTCACCAAGTACACATGCAGTTTATAGCAAATCTGGAATGCTGAAAAGCTCTTTGAAACATCACATCAGATTTTTTCCCCCCAACAAAGCCTCATCATAACTTCTAAGAAATATCACTTTAATCTAGTCCTTCTCACTGCCTAATAATAACTAAAAACTGACCACATTTTATTTCTGGAAAGTACAACACTACCAACTAGAAAAAACCAATACTACTTTTTGAGAATAACATCACCTGGTCTTCATCAAATATTGTATATGCTTTTAAAGGGCTACATTTTAACAAACTTATAACCTCGATGAAAATCCATATTTATTTTCTTCCAAATCTCTATCCAGACATTTTTGTTAATGCACACAAATAATGTGGTGTTTATCCTGAAAATGTAGTTAACTAAGGGTTAGCAGGCTTTAATAGATAAGTAAGTTTCTAAGTTCTGAGTCACTCAGCAAAGTCACAGTTCTGTTCCACACTGTTCAGTTGATGCTTTGCTTATTGCTTTTAGTTTAGAGCACTCTTTATATGAAGAGGGTTGCTGGCAAACTAAAACCAATTAGGAAGAGGAGGATTTTTAAATTACATCCTATCAAATAAAGGTAAAAGTACTGAAGATGTTTTAAAAGGATAAACAGGAAGGGCATTTGAACTTCAGTTATCAGAAGAGCTGTCACGCAGAAGGAGAAAAAGAGTAGTTCTGTGTGGTTCCAAGAGGTACAACTGAAACCCACTAAGTGCAAATTGCAGGGAGTGAAGATTTCAGCCCAGTATAAAAAATAATCTAAGGGGTGCCTGGGTGGCTCAGTCGGTTGGGCGTCCGACTTCAGCTCAGGTCATGATCTCACAGTCCGTGAGTTCGAGCCCCGCGTCAGGTTCTGTGCTGACAGCTCAGAGCCTGGAGCCTGCTTCATATTCTGTGTCTTCACCTCTCTCTGCCCCTCCCCTGCTCATGCTCTGTCTCTCTCTGTCTCAAAAATAAATAAAAACATTAAAAATAATGATAATAATAATCTAAGAGTTGGAACTGCCCAAATCAAAGTGGATGGCCTGGAAGCATTTCAGCACAGACTGAACATCCACTTTCTGGAAATGTTGCAGAGGGGCTACAAACATGGAAGGGTGGTTGAATAATAACTCCTAAGATCTTTTAAAACCTAAGGGTCAATGATGGCAGGTTCAATTCTGCAACATTTTGTTAAGTACCACTAGATTGCTGTTGAGTAGTTTTACTAGAACAATAAATAGTTCTGCAACTGATACCTAAAAAATTTTAAGTGTTTAAACTTTAAAATCTCAAAAGAACAGGGGCGCCTGGGTGGCGCAGTCGGTTAAGCGTCCGACTTCAGCCAGGTCACGATCTCGCGGTCTGTGAGTTCGAGCCTCGCGTCAGGCTCTGGGCTGATGGCTCGGAGCCTGGAGCCTGTTTCCGATTCTGTGTCTCCCTCTCTCTCTGCCCCTCCCCCATTCATGCTCTGTCTCTCTCTCTGTCCCAAAAATAAATAAAAAACGTTGAAAAAAAAAATTAAAAAAAAAAAAAAAATCTCAAAAGAACAAATCTAGGACATTTTTAGAAATGATTTTAACCTACCATCTCATTGAATGTTGGATTCCTAGTTTTTCGTGAAACTTTGGTTTTCCGTTTGGATGTTTTGTGGGTATCTGGAAGTAGGTATGTTTTGACATATGGATTTGGGTCAGCTCCATCTTCAGTAACCTATAAAGAAAAGCATTCCCTTAACAGCAATACTTCTTACCAAGGTATAGGTTTTCTCTACAATCATCATTATTTGTAAACACTCACAAGATCTTTGATGTGCATCACCATGATGAAAAGAGTACCATTTCGGTAAGAGACAGATAATTTCACTGCTCCTCCAATTTGGCCTGGAGTAGGACTGAAAGGACCTGCATCTGAAAATATAAATACATTCATCTTTATTTTATCTTGCTTGCACTGGTTCAAACAACAACAAAAGAAATCTGCTATAATTCCACGACCATTGCATGTGGGCAAAGAAAAAGGTAAATAACCTAGTAGGCCACTGATTTATAGTTTTTTAGTAACCGCACTCTATCGGGAAAATGATGTGTATCCAGAAATTGATGGCCTTGGAAAGAATACCCCCGTTTCATTCTCACCAGACCACTGCCAATAACCCCACTGTCACTCTGTCACATCCACTGAGAAATTACAGGTTTGCATGTCATAGGGAAGCTGTGAATTATCAAGAAAGAGAAAAAATAATCTCACCTGCAGTCCTAGCTATTCCTTCAGCTTTTTCATCACGAAGTAAAGGGTGGAAAAAAGTACAAACAAGATCACACTAAGACACAAGAGGAAAACAAATCATTAGTTTAAATATTATGTAGCACAAAGAAGAGTATGTGGTTATTTTTTCAATCAGGACAGTCACCTCGGCCACATCCGTTGAAGCACTCATCAAACTCTGTAAATAACTATTTAACTCAATTTTCCTTTTGGCTGCTACATCTTTTATGTGTGTTCTTCCCAGAACCATCCTATTAGGAAAACTACAAAAGAAAACAAAAACAAGTGGGATTTAAATTATTTCACCTGGAAGTATTTATAGAATTAAGTATAATATTTAATTAGAAATATTTTTAAAAATATATACTTAAATACAAAGTGGAGTCTTAATCTTCTAGAAAGTAAGTTTTGTAATTTCTTTTCAAAGTACTGGAGATGAAGTAGTTCATGTACCTGTTATCCTTTTATAAACCTTGGTACAAAAGACACATTGTTTTGCTATTTTGCTATTTATTACTTATTTTCTACTCTTTCTTCTCAACATTAGCCTATTCACAATATTTTATGCATATCTTCCAAAATAATCACTACTCACTCAATCAGCCAAAGTTATTGTTGAATAGTAGTCCCATAACAGGTCAATACTGTGTCCACAAGTGACATAGGGTCTAAATCAAATAATCTTAACTCTGCCTGTTTTGCTGACAGTGGAAAATGAGACTGCACATGGAAATAAATTCTGATACCCACTTTGTTGACTCTTTACTTCTGAAATCTAGTCTGAGAAGAATATGAGCAACTTGATGCAGGAAATCTATTGGTCATCAGCCACATCAAAACTGAGGGTTTTGAAAGGGTAAACTGATACAAAACTAAGTTATATAAGATTTTGACTAACAGTCTCAATACCTCAGCTGTTTTGTTTTTTTTTTTCCCCTCAAGGAGCTGAGTATGGCCAAAATTATTTCTGCAGTGATTTAAAATCTGACTTTTTAAAACCAAGATTCTAAATTATTATCTGGTGTTGCTCACTGTGGTACAGACAATAAACTAAGAGGTTCAACTAAGTTCCCTGACCTCATTGTAAAGGTAGTTGAAGCAACGATTTACCTAGCCCAATAGGATTTATAAAAAAAAAAACAAAAAAACAAAAAAAACTTCAACTGAAAGTTTTTTCTAGCTTTTCTAGAAAGCTAGAAAATCCCATATTTTAAGTTTAGGATCTTGATCATTTATTCACTGTTTATTCATTCACCGAAAACATACAGTTCCTTGTCTATGGATGGATCAGACCCTTGCCATACAAAGGAAAATAAGTCACACATGGTTCACTGTATCTTACCACGTGTTTACACAAAGCTTTTGATCTACACTTGGTAAGAAATTGTTTCTGTGAAAAAAGATTAATAAACAACAATGGGAACATACCCTGGTAACTTCCAAAGTGGAAAAATAATACTGAGCTTATTGTGAAGCTCCTGAAACTCATCAAAGGTCCGGAACACAAATGATGGCTCAAGCTGTCCTTCCCTCAAAATTCGGACTACATAAATCTGAAAAGAAATCACAACCCAAATGCATTAAACAAAATACTTCCCTGACAGAAAATTTATAGCTTGACCATTCTATGTAGTCCAAATGCTTTTAAATTAGTAATCAATATGTCACTGATAGGAAACAGCAAACATAAAAGTCATCGTATTTATATATAGCACATCAACTATATCTAATAGTGATATTAACCACTGTAAGATATATAAACAACCGGAAAGTGAAAGTCACTTATTTCCAGGATTAAATATAATAAATGTACTTCCTGAAATTTATAAATTTAGTGCATTTCCAATGAACATATTAATAGGTTCATTTAAAAGAGTAAATGAGAAAAGCAAAATTTATGGTGGCAGGAGGATCAGGGAAAACTTGTCTTACTGGATATTTAAACTATGGTAAAGTCACAGTACTTTACAGAATACAATCCTGTTATAGAAATAAGTCATATATTTACAGAAGACCAGAAATAAATTCAGGAATGAATATATGTATATCCATTACACTTAAAATATACTACCATTATAATATTCTACATTATGATATATTAATGTCATAAATCATTGAGGGAAAGAATGGACTACTCAGTAAAGTGGTGTTAGGATAAAACACTAAATAAACTTAGAAAAATTTACTAATAGGTGCAAATTAAAATAATAAAATTGCTTTATAAAATATCACTTTATCAACAATTTAAAGACTGTGCTGCAAAGTATTTCCCAGCAAAAGTATTAGCACAAGGGTGAAAAATAATAAAACAGATGATCATGCTATCCTTTTGGGGGACAAGGGGAAGCATACTAAAGATGATGTTTTTGTTCAAAGATGAACTTTATGTGTGGGTGTGTGTTTTATAATACTTCATCCTTAGTGGAATGAGAACTAAAAACTTCATATGCTTATAAATAGGATGCATTTGTTACCATGAGCAAGCTTTACCTTAAAATTAAGAACAAATTCAAGGAAGGAGAAAAAGCAAAATAGCACCATCCTTTTAGTCTGGTCTCTGAAAGGAAGAGTAACATTCTTCTCCCATGGTTTGGGAGCAAATTTACCAAGAAATAAATACCAAAAAACAATAAGGGATTCCTCTATGTATTTATTTTGGACCATCCAAAAAGAAAGAAGTATGAGAAGAGCAAGTGTTAGGAACTTTAGCAGAGTCAGTGAAGGAACTAGGAAAGGACAACAGTAATGCATGCATGAGTCTCTACAAATACCAAAACCAAACTTACATAATGTTTATCTGGGTTGTATTTCTTATGGTAAGTGAAAACAGAGACTTCCTTGATTCGACCATCTTGTCTAAATGAGTATGTTTTGGGTGAAAATGAAAGGATGGGCTCATCATTGGAAGGAAGACCAGAAAAACGCAACTGAGCAAGATTGTGAATGAAGAAGTTAAACTTTGTGGCAATGCTTCCCAAACTTGATTCAATAAGCCTACAAAACAATCAGAAAATACATTAATAGTAAATGTTCATGAGAAAACATGTTCAGTTTTTTTAACATAATAAAAGATGAAAAATATTTTCATTCCTTATTTAAAAAAATGTTTTAAGATTTCATTTTTAATCTCTACACCCAATGTGAGGCGTGAACTCACAACCCCGAGATCAAGAGTCACACACTCTACTGAATGAGCCAGCTGGGCGCCCCTTAAATTTTTATCTACCCACCTACCTACCTACCTACCTACCTACCTCTGTGTCTCCGTGTATGTGTATGTATATATATACATGGAGCCTGAAGTCATGACCCTGATCATCAAGAGGCACATGCTCTACTAACTGAGCCAGTCAGGCACCCCATTTTCATTCCTTTTAAAATATTAAGCAGATCCTCACTTTGTAAAGGGTTTCCTTTGTTCTTTAGGCCAAAAACCCATTAAAAGATATTCCATCCCAACAAAACATTTTAGCACAAGAAAGTCTCCATTCCATCCCATCCCATTGTCTCCAAGAAACAATGCTTTCATTTCTTGAGCTCTGTGGGGTCCGATACCCCCAATTATAGAAGATAATTGGTATAATGCCAAAAAAATATTTAATCCCCCCTTTTATTTATTTTGAGAGAGAGAGAGAGAAAGCATGTGTGCAAGTGGGGGAGGGGCAGAGAGGGGGAGACAGAGAATCCAAAGCGGGCCTCGAACTCATAAACTGAGATCATGACCTGAGCTGAAACCAAGAGTCACAGTTGGACAGTTTACAATTGAGCCACCCAGGTACCCCTTTAATTCCCTTTTAATAAACAGGGAAGGTAGCAACTAAACAGGTGTAGAAGGGAGCATCAGAAAATAATTCAAATTTAATAAAATCTCTTCTATCAAATAGTAGTAGCATTTGGAATCAGATTCCTTCTACAGATAATCATAATTTCCCTTAGTTGGAAAAAGAAGTTTTGACAGGATATGGAGTTTGGTGGGAATAAATCTGGAAGGCAGGTTTGAGTAAAACATTTTAGGCATGCAAAAAGAAACAAGAAGTCTCAGAAACAGGATAAAGGAATCCAGAAAGAGGAAAGAGATTCAAAAAGAAAAGTCAAGAACCTCACACAAAGGTTCTTGCCTGGCTATGGACTGAATATTTGTATCCTCCAAAATTCATACACTGAACCCCAACCCCATATGGCCTTTATGGAGTTAGTAAGATTAGAAGAGGTCATAAGGATAAGGATAAAAATTCCTATAAGAACACACAAGAAAGCTTATGCTTTCTTGTTCTATATCTCCTTCTTTCATGTGAGAAAACCTCAAGAAGGCAATGGTCTATAACCTAGAGCCTTCACCAGGAAGTGAATCAGCTGGCACCTTGATTTTAGACTTTCCAGCTTCCGAACTAAGAGAAAATAAACGTCTGTTTTTTAAGCCATGTCGTCTATGGTATTTTGTTATGGCAGCTCAAGCAGACTGATACATGCCTGCTTTATAGTTTTGCCAGGAAAGGGAACAAATCTCTTTAAAAAAACAAAGCAAAACCCATCAATACCTAAATTATCAGGATTAGTTTGGAAGGCTATACAAAAGTCAGCTTCCTTCAATTCAATTCAGGCCAGACTCTTGAGACTAGGGAAGTCCAGTCCAGTTTTCTATCTCTTCTCCACTGAGAGGAAGAAGGCAAGAGAAAAAGGAGAAAAGAACATGAGCTCATGTGTCCCTCCCTGCTATGGCATAATAATGAGGTGGTATCACTATACCACAATAATGAGGTGACCAATTTGCCAGGAAGATATGCTTTTAAAGCAAAAATACCAAGTTCAAATGCCAATAATTGGTATACATGTTTTAAGTACCATGTCATACATTAACAATTTACTATAGCAGTGTCCCAGAGTTCACTGTTTTAAGCATTTATAGTATCCACAAAAATTGTCATGGCAGAATCCTGAAAAACAGATTAATACAGATATTATTTTAGGAAAAAACCCAAAAAACCTTGTATTTGGCATTATAGAAAATACGTCTTGCAGAAATAGTTCATACACAGGATGTTTATAATTGAAGTCATATACTAAATAAAACCAGCTATTTTGAGAGAAATTTATTTTTAAAATGGTTATTGCAAATCCTTTACATTTATTCAGTAAACAAACTTCTGACATAAAATATACTTTTGATAAGGCTACTATTTGCTAATACTGTGATTCACAATTCCTTCCTGAAAAATCAGAATTTTGATATATAGCATTTGTTTAAGGAAAACAAATCAAAGCTATGTCCCTTCTCTAAAATATTTAAATATGCCTTACCTAGTGAAGAAAATTGTAGCCTCTGCATCTGTAGTTTGGGGTTGAAGTGCATCTCTAACATATTTCAAGTCTTGGATACTTGTAAGTTCAGGTAACCCTGAAGGAATCATCTATAGAAAGGAAAAAAGAGTTTGTGAGTTCAATTTTTTAAAACTTTGTTCCTTACCCATCCCTTAAAAGCTGGCCAAATAATTAGAACTGAAGCAAACAAAACAATCACAGTTTTGAGGAGTTTGTATTAGTATTTTAGGGACCTAAGTGATTCGGTTACAAATGAAAAACACCAAGGCCAAGGAAGTCAATTGTTGGATGTCACAAAGCCAGGTTATGGAATAAAAGCTGTAAAATACAGACCTTTTGTCTAGTCCTCTGTTTTTATATCAAGTTCAGTCACAATAATCATAGTGGAGGTTTACTTTTAACTTAATAAATATCCAGAAAAGTATAAAAATCTGAACACACCCAGATTAAGACACAAAATATGTTCCAGCATTCCAGATGACCCTCTCAGGGTCCTTTTCAGGTACTTTTTACTCCTCACTCCCAGGGTAGCCCACTCTCATGACTTATTTTTTTGTATTTTATATAAACGGTGTCTGGAATATTTTACAGAGCAGCAATTTTTGAATATTTTGGTGATAGTATATCTGACATTTGAAACTACAGTAAATTTCATTCCAAAATATCCTTCTTTAGATACTGAAACACAGAGCAGTAATGTAAATTAATTAAAGGCTTATAAAAGAACAGAGTTACCAGAGAAAGGAGATTAAGAAAGAGGTTTGTTTGCTTTCTTATTAAGTTGTAGGCCTGGCAGCAGAGGTCCACAAACAACTGGAAACGAATGGTGGGCTTTTCACCCCCATTGATGACATATGCCATATCAGAAGTCAGCACAAAAGGAGCCCGATCCCTATTTAAAAAGAAAATACACACAAAGTATTATTTATAGAAGATATTCAAATAGTGCTATTGTTATCACATGGTTATTGAACGAAGCTATCTGAGCCATAGCAATTTCCAACTGGGAAACTTAGTACTGGGCAGTGTTGAATCTGCATTAAAACTTATAAATTTGTATTTGCAGGAAAGCCTTCATATAATCAATCTTATTACTTAGAATATATGAATTTTTTCCAAGATGATATTTATAAATCCACACACTCAAATAGTGATCAAATAGTAGCTACAAATATACAGACAAAAATTTTGCACTCATTGCCGTTATACAAATGGGAGCATTTTTTACAGGTACCACTAACTAGATAAAATACACCTTAATTCATTTCAGCAAAGGTTACCACACACACACACTCATCCTCGTGTACTACAATGGTAAAGTCATCTCTTAGGGTCTTTTTCATCCCCAGTCATGCTCAGTGGGAGCTACAAGGCAAAGAACAGCAAGAAAAGAGGCAGTTAATGTTTGGGACATTAATTTGTGAAATAAAAAGTGCCTCTCTTTTAAAATAAGTTGTGTCCACTAATTAAAATCAATGTTATGGCTAAATGTGTCAAAATATAGGTTCATCAAAATACACAAAGATATCTTACATAAAATTCTAATACTGTCAAAACAAAAGTATCTTTTACTTAACATTTATTTATTTTTGAGAGACAGAGGGAGACAGAGCACAAGTAGGGGAGGGGAAGAGATGGGGGGTGGGGAGAGGGACGGGGGCAGGAGTGCACAGAATCCAAAGCAGGCTCCAGGCTCTGAGTTATCAGCACAGAGCCTGACGGGGGGCTCAAACTCACAGACCCCGAGATTGTGACCTGAGCCGAAGTCGGACGCTTAACCAACTGAGCCACCCACGTGCCCCCAAAATGAAAATATCTTTAGCATTACTTGAAATGAATTCACTCAAAATCAACGATCTCTTGAATAAATCTGAAGAAAGCAAACCAACAGCTTCAGCCTTCTTGGGAAGAAAAAAGTGGAGGAGGAATGCTTAGATTGTAAAACAGTTGATGTTAAAACCATCAAAAACTTAACAATCACATGGTAAGAAAGGTCAATTTCTTTTTCCTTCAAGTAAAAATTACTACAGAAACTCTTGCATATATATATACAAATAATGGATGGGTACAGATAATTTTATTAATATCTTTTGAAAAGCGATTCACAATGTGGAAATCTTCAGAATTACCTGAAGTACTGTGTTTTTTTGTTTTTTGTTTTATAAGTAGGCTCTACACCCAACATGGGGCTTGAACTCATGACCCTGGGATTAAGAGTTGCATGCACAACTAACTGAGCCAGCTAGGCGCCCCCTGGGGTATTTCAGTGCCTCTCTTCTTTAGCAACAATAACAATATTAGTACCTTTTGAAGCTACCAAACATCTGTGCATGGCCCAAAAACTTTCCAAAGTCAATGTGAAACATATGTCCTGTGCTTCGAAGCATTATGTTGTCATTGTGTCGATCACAGATGCCTAAAACATAGGTAGCTACACAGCATCCAGCACAAGAATAGATAAAATTTTCAGAAGCCTGTAATAAAGATATAAAATTATTTTAGGAAAAAAAAATTTTTAAAGGAGGCAGGTTATAAAGATTAAAGTAATTCATCACCCTTTGAAAACACTATCATAATCCATTTTCTTAATAGCTTATAAACTAGGTTATGGTAACAATAGCCAGCCTTTTCCTATTTTGAAAACAAAAACACCTTCTAAAGATGGTTATTGCCCCTATCTCTCTGACTTTTGTCTTTTAAAAGGCAGAGATCCTGCCAGTCCCTACTGAGGGTATGTGCTGCCTTTGAACATCTTGTAAGAATCATCGTTGTGGACCTCTGCTCCTCACAGGCTCTGCTGCTTAGCACAAGTGGTAACACTGTGATAAAGGATTATAAAAGAGTATTTTCCTTTTTTTGGCTTATAGGGAAGGCATGTATAAAGAAAGTCACCTGCTATCTTTAAACATACAATAATATAACTAATGTGTTTTGTTGACTCCTTATGTAACATCTGCAAGTTTCTCAAAGATGGAAATCTTTCACTTTAGTCTTGCTTGTCCTGGGGATTAAGTTATTAACACAACATCATATAGAACGATACAGCAAGATGTATATAATAAGTATTCTTGTCCAAAGCATATGCATTTAGTATATTCTCAAGACACTACATTTTATTTTTGTTTGTTTTTTAAGTAGGCTTCACGCCTAGTGTGGAGCTTGAACTCACAACCCTGAAATCAAGACCTGAGCTGAGATCAAAAGTCCGATGTCCCTCAAAATAGTACATTTCTGAATGGAGCAGTCATATGGCTCTATATGTCCATGTGATTATTCCCCAGAAATTATTACTGATGATGATAAGACCAAATGTTTAAATAGCACTTATCACAAACTAGGCACTATTACTATTCTCTTTCTACATACAAACACAGTATATGACAAAGGTACCATTATGATTGCTATTTTACATATGAGGGAAACTGAAACAGAGTAATTATTTTCCCAGAACCACCTAATTGTTAAGTGGCAGATCCAAGATTCAAACCCAAGCAATGTGACTCCACTATGTTATATTCTTAGTAAAGGATATTAAAAGTTAAATGCATAAAAAGTACACAATGTATTTTACTTGACAATTATTTTGTGTCAAACCACTTTCCCCGGAACCACAAAAGAGCCAACATTACTATAAACAAGTATTGGCTTTTGCTGCACTGCTTCCTCAATACCACAACAAAGAAAAGGGGTTGATCTTAAACAGTTTAAAAGACCAACAAAGGACAAAATTCCTCTACAAAATTAAAATTTCTCAACAGACAGCATTTGTACATATCTTTAAATATGATACATTAATGACATAGAGTAGGTTGGCAAATGATATTAAAATAGATCTCCTTATATTGCCATTGAAAGTGTTTTTAGAAAGGAAAAAAAAAAGTATTCTTGAGTCTTTCTTAGGCCAATTTAGGATCATTGAAAGTTTTTAACTCTTAAGAGATTTTCCTTTCCTATTATAGCATTCAAAAGTGTGCCAAAAGAAAAAAATGACACCTCTAATAACTATCAACTACAGAATTTACTCAATGTAGGGCTTTCCATATAAACTCACTTAATTCTCATAATAACCTTAGAGTACTATTATTTTTTACAGCCATAATAAGTACTATAATACCATAATATATCCTGTTTTATACCACAGGTCACTGAGGCACAAAAGAGGTTAATAATTTGCCCAAGGCTCAATAGCTAGTGAGGAACCTGGGACCTAAGTCAAGCTCAGAGAGTCTAGCCCATAATCTTGCTCTCAACTACCACACAATACAGCCACTCTTCCTCATTTCCATAACTTTTCCAAGATCTTTGTGAAATATAACATTCTGCATTATAAAAATACCTCTGTTTTGCTGGCTTCTAAAACATGTTTGGAATGTTTGGAGGGTAATTTAGCATTGGTTTCACTCAGACTCCTGCCATTAAATATACTGTTTTTATACGTATATTTTTTTAATTAGAGAAAGACGGCTGTTTTTACAACTTAAACTAAATGTCTAATCACCAGAGCTGGAAAATGAAAGCACTTATGACCTATGTAATACATTTTTGACAAAGTTATCTGGAATAAGGAGACATGCTAATCACCTTTTCATATTCCTCTTCAGAAGGATTGTATTTCCTCAGCCACTCTGCAAGTGGTTTATCTTTAAAGGATCCAGTCACACCATATTCCACTTGGATTTTCCTGAGGGTATCTGAAGCAGGAACTAGCTCCACCATACCTTTAACAACAAAACATTAATCTATGTGAAAATGTCTCCCAAGAGTAAGCCTTTAAAAAATTTACAGCTTTAGAATGCCTGGGTGGCTCAGTCGGTTGAACGACTGACTCCTGATTTCGGCTCATCAGGTCATGATCTGCAGTTTGGAGATCAAGGCCCAAGTAGGGCTCTGTGCTGACAGAGCCTGCTTGGGATTCTCTCTCCCTCTTGCTCCCTCTCATGCACGCACGCTCAAAAATAAAATAAACATTTATTGTACTTTTTTTAATGTTTATTTTTTAAGAGCATGAGTGGGGGAGGGGCAGAGGATCCAAAGCAGGCTCCATGCTGACACCAGACAGCCCAATGTGGGGCTTGAACTCCAGAACCATGAGATCATGACCTGATGAGATCAGGTGGCTGAAGTCAGACACCTGAGTCACCCAGGTGCCCCAATAAACAAACATTAAAAAAAAAAAAATTATAGCTTTCAATCTTAGACATGAGATACCAGTTAGGAATTATCATTAAAAAAAATCAAGTCTCTTAAATACAGAGAACAAACAGAGGGTTGCTGGAGGGGTTGAGGGAACAGGGATAGGCTAAACGGGTAAGGGGCATTAAGGAATCTACTTTGAAATCATTGCTGCACTACATGATAACTAACTTGGATATAAATTAAAACATAAATAAATAATTTAAAAAAAAAGAATAGGGGCGCCTGAGTGGCTCAGTCGGTTAGGCGTCTGACTTCGGCTCAGGTCATGATCTCGTGGTTTGGGAGTTCGAGCCCTGTGTCGGGCTCTGTGCTGAGAGCTCAGAGCCTGGAGCCTGCTTCGGATTCTGTGTCTCCCTCTCTCTCTGCCCCTCCCCTGCTCATGCTCTGTTTCTCTCTGTCTCAAAAATAAATAAAAACATTAAAAAAAAATTTAAAAAAAAAGAATAGTATCTACTTCAAAGAGTTATTAATGAGTATTAAAGAAGTCTATGTGACATATTTAGCATGATGTTTGGTACATAGTAAAGTCTATCCAATGGTAACTATTTTTATTATGATAATTATTATATTAACTCCTATAAAATTCTCTCTTTCCTTCCCCCACTTGCACTGTTTGTCTCTCTCAAAATAAACTTTAAAAACTAAACATTAAAAAATTGTAAAAATGGTAGATTTTAAATAAAATAAACAAATAAAAAAACAAATAAATAAAAGTCTGGAAGCCCATGCTAGAAAATTCAAGCAATCAAAATTTTTTTATTTTCAGAAGTACCCAAAATCTAACAGCTGCATTTGACTATTTGAGACTCTACAGTTTATACAATCATGGGCTACACACTCCCAAGAATAACAATTTTAATTACAAATTAGCAGATTCTGACCTAGTTAATAAAGTTACTTGTAAGATATGTGCCATCCCATTTCAGCACAAAACAGCTTACTCTGATCATGTATTTGGGAATTGATGCAATGTTTCAGAGTACACTAAGCCCTTTCAAAGGGAAGAGCAGATTAAGATTGTCCTTGTGATAATGTGTAAATCTCCAGTATGTGTTGTCTTCCTAACTGAAAATGTAAATGCCTGGCTAGGCAAATCATTTTTTATTTTCCCTACTTTTTAAAAAAATGTTTATTTTGAGAGAGAGAGAACGTGCACGAGCATGTGAGCAGGGGAGGGAAGACAGAGCGAGAGGTAGAGAGAGAAGCCCAACCAGGCTCCTCACTGCCAGTGTGGGGCCGCACGTAGCAATCCCACAAACCGTGAGATCATGACCTGAGGAGCCACCCAGGCACCCCATATTTTCTCTACTTTTAAAACAAATAAATTTTAAAACAAATAAACTTTTGAAACAAATAAATTATGGGACATTTACATAAGGGAATACAATGAAGTAGATCTCTATGTACTTATGCTTAAAAATATGCTATTAAATACAAAATCCAGATGGAGAACTGTCCTTTTGTGTTTAAAAGAAAGATTATGTATGTTAGAATATCATGCATGTTAGAATATATACAAAATAGTCCCAGAGGGCTATGTAAGTGGCTTTATTTTGGAAGTAGGATGCCTAGGATTAAAAATGGAGGTGTGGGAGAAACTAAGATTTACTTTTCAATTTATTCTATTACATGCTACACAGATACTTTACTATGTGCATGAACTATTTCTATAACTAAATAATTTGTTTTATGGATTTTAAAAACCAAGGAAATGCAGTAGTGTCAAAATAACGAAATGGACACAAAGACTTGCTCCAGACAAAGGGCTGGAAGAAAGCAAGTTGGCCAAGGCCTTCAGACCACCCCAAAACAAAGTATGCAGGGCCAGGTTTTAATCCTAGTAGCCTGGCCAAACAACGCACAATGAATTCATTTGGATCTTCTATGTTGTTTTGGTTGCATCATCTAGTTTATAGTTCACAGTGACATCCCTTTTCAATGAGCACCTGGACCTTGATTCTATGACAACATTTAATCAAAATTTTAATATATGAATAAATTTTTAATTTTATAATCAAATATGCATAGATGCAAATTACTATATGTAAAAACAGTGGACCAAAGTTCATAAAATATACAAAGTAATACCAGCTATGTAAGATACGGTCACTGCCCTAAAGGAACTTACTATCAATCCAGTGGGGAAGATACAAAACACGCAGTAAATGCCTGGTGAGTATTTAAAGACAACTATTGAGTCTGAAGAAGTGAAGATTAGTACAAATACCGAGATACTAGTTAAAAACTTCACAGGGGCGCCTGGGTGGCGCAGTCGGTTAAGCGTCCGACTTCAACCAGGTCACGATCTCGCGGTCCGTGAGTTCGAGCCCCGCGTCAGGCTCTGGGCTGATGGCTCGGAGCCTGGAGCCTGTTTCTGATTCTGTGTCTCCCTCTCTCTCTGCCCCTCCCCCGTTCATGCTCTGTCTCTCTCTGTCCCAAAAATAAATAAAAAAACGTTGAAAAAAAAATTTAAATAAATAAATAAATAAATAAATAAATAAATAAATAGATAGATAGATAGAAACTTCACAGAGGATGGAGATGTGATTTCTTCATTTGAAAAATAAGGACACTTGTGAGGGAACACAAGTGAAAAGCTTAGAACAGGGCAAGACACAAAGTAAACACTCAACCATTAGAAACAACATAAAAAACATGAGGAATCTGCCTCCAAAGTTACATGGAATTCCGTAAGAAGAAAGAAAAAGTTCAACTATATGAAATAAGTGTGGTGACAAAAAAAAAACAATCTAATGAAATGGTAGGCTCTCGTTGAGGAATTTTAATAAAACAACTTCCTTTTACAAGACTTAAATGAAAAACAACCAGCAAGAATTCTTTAATTGACCGGGTTTCCTTTTTGACAAGATAAAGTATGTACATCCTAAACTAAGAAAGGAAAGTGATAAGGCTCTCATACTGTCCTGATGGATAAAATGGAGAAATGTGGAGTGGCTGATAACACAATAAAGTTGGTGAGTAACTAATTAAAATACTTAGTAAATAAATAAAATGATTTAGCAATCATTTGAAAGGAAATCTCTAGTGACATGCCACAAGGGTTGGTCCTTAGTTCTCTCAGCAAACTTTTTTTTCAATGACTTGGTAGAAGCTACAGAATGTATGTTCTTCAAATCAGTTCATGACACAAACTAAGAAGTTTAATGACAGATAACAAAAGTCAGATTTTAAAAAGAATCCAAGAGGCTGAAAAGTAATGGATCAAATATAACAAGAAAGTTAATAGATAAGGTCCTACACTTGGGTTGAAGATACAAAATATGCAAGTATAGAACGGCCAAGGCATGATTTAGCAAGAGTTAGTATGATGATTTTACTTGTTAAGTTCCACATGTGCAAGACTTTGCCCACTTTGCATTCTACCAAGTCCAGGTGCCATTCTCAGAGACTGGATCACTTAAACCCTTTACAATGAAAACAATCAGATAATAAGGTAACCTAATGGCTAAAGAATTTGAAACTCAGAATCTGAGGCCGCAATACTTTCATCATAAAGAGGGATTTGACTTAATTATATGATAGTCTAAAACAGAACTGGAACTCATGGGTAGAAGACACTAGGAGTCAGTTACCATTCACCAGAATACAAGAAAACTTCTATAGTCATCAGAACTATCCAGGATAGGGCAGACCAACTTGAAATGCAGTTAAATTTCCTTAAGGATAGGCATTTAAGCATAAAATGAATGGCAAATATTAGAAGGATGATTAAATAATTTTTCAGGTGACTTTCTAGTGTCTATGATTAGATTCTGAGAAGCATTTCTCATTTCCACCAACTATAAATGATCTTTCCCTACTTTAAAACCCCATGGTACTGACTTTGTAATTTTTTTTAGAGCTTTTAGCTTATTAAAGTATCTGCGAATTACTTTTTTATTTTTTTAATTTTTTTTTTTTAATGTTTATCTATTTTTGAGAGAGAGAGCACAAGTAGGGGCAGAGAAGGAGGGAGACACAGAATCCGAAGCAGGCTCCAGGCTCTGAGCTGTCAGCACAGAGCCTGACACAGTGCTCGAACTGCAAGATCATGACGCGAGCCAAAGTTGGACACCTGACTGAGCCACCTAGGGGCCCCTTTTTCAAATTATAGGTCTTTAATTGCTTCCTTCTAAATATAATGTAACACTCATGTTATTACATTTTGTTGATAGATTAGCAACAAACATTTGTTGAATAAGAATAATGATAATAGTTACAATTTATTGAGTACCTAATATGTTTCACATACTGGGGTGTTTTATATTGATTATCTCTTTAATTATCACAATTATTTCTGGGTGTAGTACTTTTACTATTCACACCAAACATGTGTGGTAAGGAAATAAACTTAGCAAATAAGAAGAATTCTGCCCTTAAGTAGAAAAAAATTTTGAAACCATTATTTTATTTTGCAGAAATGAAACCAAAGTTGGTTTAACTTAGACATGGCCTTAATTTTAAATCAAAAGCTGAAGACCATACAGTTTCATTCAATCAATCAACAGACACCTCTGGTTAGTGCAAAGCATTCATTGGGGCTACTCAATGACTTATTTGTGAACAAATAAATCAATAAAGTAACACGAAATTAAAGTAAGAAACAATTGAGATCATAGTGTTCAGCATCAGGACTCCCTCAGGGCAGGTACACTATGAGCTAAGTTCACAGAAAAGAAATAATAAGACACCAAGACAGAACTAACAGACTTACCACGATCTCTGCCAGTTGAGAGGCATTTGAAAATTACCATCCTCAGATCTAGTCCTTCTTTAAGCCAGATCTTGTCCATAATCTTTATCATTTGTAAAGCTAACATATCTTGCCGAAGATCTTCACCAACCTTGGAATCAAAGAAACAAAATGAAACCTGTACCTTTCCAAAAGACTTAACTATGTTACATACTATTAAAGGCAGGGGGAGGGAGAAATAATAGAAAGAGTGAAGAATGAGATGAACAGAACTGCCTTTTTATTTTTCTGCAGCATTCCAGAAGAAATTACTTAACCTCTTCATGTCTCAATTTCCTGAACTATACACTTTAGAGGATTAGATTTTATGGTATGTGAATCATATTCAATTTTTTAAAAGGTCAAAATGGAGGGTCTTTGTCATAACCAAAACATTCCATATTTAGACTGTATCAATGCCAATATCCTGATTGTGATATTATATGATAGCTTTGCAAGGTGTTATATTGAGAGAAACTGGGTAAAGGTACCCAGGATCTCTGTATAATTTCTTACAACAGGCTATGAATCTATAATTATCTCAAACTAAAAGTTTACTTAAAAAAAAAGTTAACCCTGCCAAAATAAATTCTAACTGGAATCACATCAAGTTTTCATTTTCTTTTTAAAATTGGATAAAATAGGGGCGCCTGGGTGGCGCAGTCGGTTAAGCGTCCGACTTCAGCCAGGTCACGATCTCGCGGTCCGTGAGTTCGAGCCCTGCGTCAGGCTCTGGGCTGATGGCTCGGAGCCTGGAGCCTGTTTCCGATTCTGTGTCTCCCTCTCTCTCTGCCCCTCCCCCGTTCATGCTCTGTCTCTCTCTGTCCCAAAAATAAATTTAAAAAAATAAATAAATAAATAAAATAAAATTGGATAAAATAACTTTAAGACACATAATGATGAATATATTTTTTTAACTAGTTATGAAAAAAAGGAGATTTGCCTTAACTAATACTAAAACTTAATATATAAAATTTCTGTATTCAAATAGGTGGTACTGTTTTAGAAAAAAGCAAATACATCAGTAAAATATAACCCAAACCAGATGTAAGTTAGGAGAAAAATATAAATATATTTTGCATTTACATTTATATATATTTATATAAATATATGTTTATATTTTTATCAAAGATAGTGCAAGAAAAGCTATCTTTATGAAGCTCCATTAACTCAATGAATTAATGAAAACTCTCCATTCTTTCTTCAAAATATATGAATTATTATCCCAAGATGCAGAACTTTGGTAATAGGTTACTCTGTAGTGCTCCACTCCTGCTGCTTCTCACAGGTAAGTTATGTGTTTCCAAAAACCAGTGCCATTGCTCACAGTTGTGCACTTTCACACAGCACAACTCCCAGGGGTGCCACTCACATGACAGTCTGTGTGAAAGGCACTGCATGCAGTTATGATGTGTTCAACCAGCAGGGCCTAGGTAGCAGCTCTAGCCCAGAGTTGCATTTGTTCCCAAATCTGTCTGGAAACAATTTATGTCAGCAATATTTTTTCACTTAATTATTCAATTTAATTAAATATTAAATAAAATTACTTTGCAATTTGGAAAAGGAATTTGAGAAAAGAATTTTTAAATTATCATTTTAAAACAAAGTAACCTCATTTGCTCACCTTAAACATGACATTAATTTCTTCCCCCATTGGATCAGCATTCACCATTGTCACTTTTAGGGGCACAGCATTAGAACTAAAGAAGGAACAGGACTACAAATACAACATGTTTAAGCATTAGAAAGATAACACTGGAATAAAAATGGGTTTAAGATTTTTGTCCTAGGCATTTCTCCCTTCACTTGTTCCTCTGAATTAAGGCAAATGAAATAACACATGTGAACTGCTTTTTAGATCACCTAGCAGACAAGAGGTATTTAAAAAAAACTTTTGAAACTGACTTAAACACAGCATATATAAGTAAAATATTACCTACTACTCTCTAAACAGAGAAGCAAAACCTTGAAAGCTTGAGACAAAAATTATTAAAATTTTGACCTTTAGAAGTGTCATAATTCCTCAACAGAGCATAAAATTTTGTATACTCTTACCCTTTCCTCAATCAGTATGATCTAGAATGAGACCTCTACTTCTCCTTTTATGGTGCTCTTATAATTAATAATTAGCCATGCGATCAAATAGTGACACTAAATTTTAAAATTTCATTAGCAAAGAGCAAACCTTATTTTAAAATGAAACTGGTTAAAAAAACTAATTTAAGACAGACCAATTAGGGGCGCCTGTGTGGCTCAGTCAGTTAAGCATCTGACTTTGGCTCAGGTCATGATCTCACAGTTCATGAGTTTGAGCCCCACATCAGGCTCTGCTGAGAGCACAGAGCTTCTAAGGTGCTCTGTCTTCTAATGCTCTGTCTTCCTCTCTCTCTGCCCCTCCCCAGCTTGTGCTCTGTCTCTGTCTCTCTCTCTCAAAAATAAACATACATTAAAAAAAAAAAAAAAAAAAAAAAAAGACAGACCAATTAAGGGAAACAACAAACAAAACCCAAGGAGAAAATGTGACCCATCCCTAACACGACCCTCGTCAATGACATACGACTCAGGCACCCATGGTTAAATTTCAGTAAAGAGTAGCCATGTATCAACTTAAGAAATCAAATCCAAGACTCCTTTATGGATACTTAAACCCTAGCCTTTCAAAACCACAGACATTAATTGGTTGCCTTTGCTGAATTCGCTGCTTTTGCTCAATTCTGATGATTACTCAACTACTTTCTGATGGCTCTAAAAAGTTTTATAAACCTGGGAAGAGTCTATCTGACCATTCACATGGGAGGAAAAGAAAATGCCTATTTGTGACTGAATTACAACATATGCTTCCAAGGTACCATAGTAAAGAATAATTTGAGATGGGGGTGCCTGGGTGACTTAGTCGGTTGAACACCTGACTTCGGCTCAGGTCATGATTTTGTGGTTCTTGAGTTAGAGCCCCATGTCAGGCTCTGTGCTGACACCTCAGAGCCTGGAACCTGCTTCAGATTCCCTCTCTCTCTGCCCCTCCCCAGCTCATGCTCTGTCTCTCTCAAAAATGGATAAATGTTAAGAAAATTTTTTAAAAATTTTGAGAGAGTAAATAATTTTATATTGTTTTTTTCTTTTAGGAATGGTGATTAAGTAAACATTACTGATATAAAGATGGATCTTATAAACAGACATCCATAAATACCTATATAACCAACCTATGCAGGTTTTATCCTCATTTGCTTTAAGCATATCTGCCCATCTGCTTTCTTCCTACAAATTATTTTGAAATACAATATGAACTTATAAGCATTTTATGTGTCACCTTAATATTTAATTCTTTTGCAACAAGACTTGGTTTGAGAGGAAGACGGCATTTATTTCTTAAGAAAAAGGACTGTACTCGTTCCATACTCCTTTGGAGGACAACCTAGGAAAAGAGAATGATACTATTAGTACATAAAGAAAATGAAGATCAGGGGCGCCTGGGTGGCTCAGTCGGTTGAGCGTCCGACTTCAGCTCAGGTCACGATCTCACGGTTTGTGAGTTCGAGCCCCACGTCAGGCTCTGGGCTGATGGCTCAGAGCCTGGAGCCTGCTTCCGATTCTGTGTCTCCCTCTCTCTCTGCCCCTCCCCCATTCATGCTCGGTCTCTGTCTCAAAAATAAATAAACATTAAAAAAAAATTAAAAAAAAAAAGAAAATGAAGATCTATTTTTAAGACGAAAATATTATGATGTATCCTGGACCCACTCAATTTTTAAAATGTCCAACTGTCAAATGGTCAAAAAGAAGTTCCCAAAGAATTAATTTATTATGTACCCATAAAAAAACATAAAGTGTAACTATATGTCTTGACACAAATTCTCCAAGTAAAAAAAAAACAAAAAACAAAAAAACAAAAACCAAAAAAAAGTAAAATTACCCAAAGAAATTAAAGATCTAAATGAACAAAAAGACCTCTTGTGTTCATGAAGTGGAAGACAATATTAAGACTACAGTGTTTTCCAAATTCATCTATAGACTCAACACAATTCTTATCAAAATTCCAACTTCCTTTTTGCAGAAATGTACAAGATGGTACTAAAACTCACACAGAATTGCAAGGGACTTCTGAATAGCATCCCCCCCCCAAAACAAACAAACAAACAAACAAACACCCTTGGAAAAGAACAAAGTTGGAGGACTCATATTTCCTATTTCCTAATTTCAAAACTTACTACAAAGCTACAGTAGTTAAAACAGTATGGCATAAGGATAATCTCATAGATCAATGGAATATAATTCAGAGTCCAGAAATAAACCTGTATGTCTACGGTCAACTGATTTTCAACAAGAATGCTGAGATCATTCATGGGAGAGAATGGTCTCTTCAACAAATAATGCTGGGAAGTTTCGAAGATGCTGCCCAAGGGAAAAAGCAGTTCCAGGAAAGGGGGGAAAGTGGGGAAAGTGGGGAGCAGCCTCTGGGAGTGACAGTTCTGACAAGAAGTCTCAGGGTCCCAAAGATGGTGGCAACTCAGTAAAGGTCAGACACATTCTGTGTGAAAAACATGGGAAAATCATGGAAACCATGGAAAACTTAAAGTCTGGAATGAGACTCAATGAAGTGGTCACAGAGTATAGTGAAGATAAAGACAGGCAAGGGGGTGACTTGGGTTGGATGACCAGAGGTTCCATGGTGGGAACATTGTAAGACGTAGCATTTGCCTTGCCTGTAAATGGGCTGAATAAGCCTGTGTTTACAAACCCTCCAGTGAAGATAATATATTATTATGGTTGAAGGGAGAAAATAAAACTATACGAAAGACTGGGGGGAAAAAAAGCCCAAACAAGCAGTGCTAGGAAAACTGGATAACCACATGTAAAAGAATGAGTTATCTCAAAGCATATTAAAAAATACTTAAAATGGATCAAAGATTTACATATGAGCAAAACTATACAACTCTTAGAAGAAAACACAGGTGTGTATCTTTGTGACCTTAGATTTGGTAACAAATTCTTAGATATCAAATGCACAAGCAACAAAAATAAACTTCATAAAATTATTAACTTTTGTGCAAAAGACACCATCAAGGAAATAAAAAGATAATTCAAGGAACAGGAGAAAATATTTACAAACAGTATCTCCAATAAGGGTCTAATATCCCAAATGTTTAAGGAACAACTCAAAAACAAAAAGACAAACCAATTAATTAAAAGGGGGGAGGGGTGCCTGGGTGGCTCAGTCAGTTAAGCAACCGGCTCTTGATTTCAGCTCACATCATGAGCTGATTTCATGGTTCCAGGTTCATGAGATCAAGCCTCATGTCAGGCTCTGCACTGACAGCATAAAGCCTGCTTGGAATTCGCTCTCTCACTCTCTCTCTGCCCCTCCCCCACTCTCATGCACACTCTAAGTAAATAAATACATATACACACACAAAACTCTTCAGGCAGAAATTTCTCCCAAGAAGATATACAAATGGCAAACAAACACATAAAAATGTGCTCAAAATCATTAATCAGGGAAATGCAAGTCAAACCACAATGTGATACTACTTCACACCCACTAAGATGACTATAATTTTTTTAAAAAGGCAGAAAATAACAAACGGTGAAGATGTGGAGAACTTGGAATCCTCATACAATGCTAGTAGGAATATAAAATGATGAAGCTGCTTCAGATAAAAGTTTGTTGGTTCCTCACAAAGTTAAACACAGAATTGCTTTATGACTCAGTGATTCCACTCCTAGGTAAACTGAAAAGAGGTGTTCAAATAAAAACATACACAAGCATTCATAGCAGCATTATTCATGATAGCCAAATAGTGGAAACAAGCCAAATGTCCATCAACTGATGAATGGATAAGCAAAATGTGGTATTATTCACACAATGGAACATTATTTAGCTATAAAAAGGAGTGAAGTACTCATATATGCTAGAATATAGATGAACCTTGAAAATATTGGGTAGTGGCGGCTGGGTGGCTCAGCTGGTTAAGCTTCCGACTCTTGGTTTCAGTTCAGGTTATGATATCATTGATCAAGCCCCATGTTGGGCTCTATGCTGGCAGCACAGAGCCTGGAGCCTGCTCTCTCTGCCCCTCCCTTACTCACACTCTCTCTCATTAATAAATAGACATTTTAAAAATTGGGGGGAGTGGAAAAGAAAAAAAATAGGCAGGGGCGCCTGGGTGGCGCAGTCGGTTAAGCGTCCGACTTCAGCCAGGTCACGATCTCGCGGTCCGTGAGTTCGAGCCCCGCGTCGGGCTCTGGGCTGATGGCTCGGAACCTGGAGCCTGTTTCCGATTCTGTGTCTCCCTCTCTCTCTGCCCCTCCCCCGTTCATGCTCTGTCTCTCTCTGTCCCAAAAATAAATAAAAAACGTTGAAAAAAAAAATTAAAAAAAAAAAAAGAAAAAGAAAAAAAATAGGCAAATTGAAAGAAACTGGACACAAAGGCCACATATTGTGTAATTACACTTAAATAAAATGTCCAGAATAGGTAAATCCATAGAGAGAGAAAGCAGATTAATGCTTACCAGGGCTTGGGAGTAGGAGGGAATGAGAACTGAGAGGTTAGTGGGTATAGGCTTTCTTTCTGGTATGATGAAAATGTTCTGGAATTAGTGGTGGTGGTTGTATAACACTGTGAATGTACTAAAACCTAATGATTTAAAATGATGAGTGTTATGTGAATTTTTTTTAATTTTTTTTTTTTAACTTTTTTTATTATTTATTTTTGAGACAGAGAGAGACACAGCATGAACGGGGGAGGGGCAGAGAGAGAGGGAGACACAGAATCGGAAGCAGGCTTCAGGCTCTGAGCCATCAGCCCAGAGCCCGACGCGGGGCTCGAACTCACGGACCGCGAGATCGTGACCTGAGCTGAAGTCGGAGGCTTAACCGACTGAGCCACCCAGGCACCCCAAGTGTTATGTGAATTTTACCTCAATAACAGTACATGTGTGTGTTTCTATAAAAAATTTTTTAAAAAACAAAATAACTCCAAACATTTATACATGTACTTGTATGTATATATGTGTAAAGTCATATAAAAGACCAGAAGGGACATAAAGCAAACTATGAATAATAGATACCTAACAGAAAATGAAACTGGAAATTTTTTAATTTTTAAATTAAATTAATTTAAAATTTTAATTAAAAATTTTTTATTCTATGAGCTTCTTTATTATTTGGATTTTTTAAACATCAGCATCAACTCATACTTGCATTACTTTTTTTAATGTTTGTTTACTTTTGAGATAGAAACAGAGAGAGAGAGAAAGCAAGTGGGAAAGGGGCAGAGAGAGAGGGAGAGAATCCCAAGCAGGCTCCATGCTGACATCACAGAGCCCGACAGGGGGCTCAATCTCACAAACCACTAGATCATGACCTGAGACAAAATGAAGAGTCAGACTCTTAACCGACTGAGCCGCCCAGGCGCCCCTGATTTTTCTTCTTTGTGGGGGGCTGAGTAATATTCTATGGTAAATATATATACCACATCTTCTTTATCCATTCATCAGTCAATGGACATTTAGGCTCTCTCCATAGTTTGGCTATTGTTGATAATGCTGCTATAAACATTGGGGTGCATGTACCCCTTTGAATCTGTATTTTGGTATCCTCTAGGCAAATACATAATAGTGCAATTGCTAGATTATAGGGTAGTTCCATTTTTAGTTTTTTGAGGAACCTTCATACTCATCTCCAGAGTGGCTGCAGCAGGTTGCATTCCCACCAGCAATGACATGGATGGAGCTAGAATGTATTATGCTAAGCAAATTAAGTCAATCAGAGAAAGAAAAATACCATATGATTTCACTCATATGTGGATTTTAAGAAACAAAACAGATGATCATATGGGAAGGGCAGTGAAGGGAAGAGAGGGAAACAAACCACAAGAGACTCTTAATGACAGAGAACAAACTGAGGGTTGATGGAGGAGGGAGATTGGCTAGGTAGGTGATTGGGTACCAAGGAGGGCACTTGTTGTGATAAGCACTGGGTATTGTATCAAAGTGATGAATTACTGAATTCTACTCCTGAAATAAATATTGCACTATATGTTACTAAAATTTAACTAAAAAAAATAATAAATTTTTAAAAATCATTGATTTTCTGAGTTAGACTGCAAAAATCTTTCCCTGTGGTTTTAAACAACCTTTGAATTATCTGTTCAAAACAGCATAGGTGTAATTAGATTCCACTGGATGTCTACTGATAAAGAGTAACAATTCGTCAGCAGTGTAAAGATCCTTTAACATCAAAATATTTATATTCCCACTTATGGGTACATACCTGTCTGGCTGATCCACTAGCCTGCCTTACTTTTTCTGCTACTCCTCCTAAAAGCTGTACAAGTTTTGTCTGCTTCAAAAGTTCTTCTCTGAGTCCTTTTCCTCCTATTGAGAGGAGAGCACCCAAAACATGTTCATATCGGGCACCAAACTGTGCATCATGCAGGGCATCCTTGAGAAGCCTAATACAGCAAAATATTTATGTCAGCCACTTCTGAAAACTGGATAAGTGCTTCTGAAAAATCAACTTAGGTTCATTTTTTGGTATCCAGAATTTGTTTTAAGCTATATAAACAAGTAAAAACTTATTCATTATCATGGAGTTCTAACATGCCAAATATCTTTGCAATAAAGAGTCTTGTTATTTTTGGTTTTATTTCTAAGGACATAAAATTTAGCTTTGTAATGCCTTCAATAAAACATCTGGTATGGACAATAAGTAGTCTGAGCATACCATTTAGACTTTCAAAGTATATCATCTTTACAAATACTAAGAATGGAAATAAATTACTTAAAAAATTTTAAATCTTACCAATATAAATTGTGTGCTATCTGTATATTTCCCAATGCCCTGGACAGAAGGAAGCGCACTAATGAACTGTTCAAGTAAATTTCGTATTTCAAAGCCTATGCATGAAAGAAAGTAAGAATTACTAGTTGTCAAACCCATACTCCATTATCAGGATAAAATTATCAAAGGAGAAACTATAAAAAGCAAGTATTACTCTTGTTGATTTAAGGTAACACTGGAAAATGAAAAAGTGAATTAACTTAGGCTAAATTAATGAAATCAAGCAGAAAAGTGTAGATTTGGGAACAATAATTCATTACCTATATTTAAATGGCTAGGAAAGAAAAATTAAAGAAAAGCTCAAGCCTGGTTTGTTTGAGAATCTAAAAATCTGAGAATTAAAAATCCAGGTACATATAATATTCAAGTGGGGCAGCTAACAATAGTGGGAAAAAAATTCATACTATATCCAAATGTAATGTACTTCAACCTTCCCACAAAAGTACTTTTAATCAAAACAGAAGGGGGATGCTTTAGCAAGTTCCCTACTCATAAAAAAATGGGTGGAGTAAGGTGGGCAGGCAACCTAGTGGAAAAAAAAAAAAAAAAAAAAACTCACCTGCACAAACTGTGGAAGAAGATCAGTAAGCTCATCATCACTTATGGCCTCAATCCAGGTCACAGCTATGGACCTCACTTCCTGATCAGCAAATCTAGACAAATCAAGATTTGATGAAAATCTATATTTCCTGAAACACAATCTTAATCTATACCTGACAAAGAATACTCAAATAGCTCTTTATTCAAAAGCAATGTGTTTCAGCAGCCTTTTCTGTTCATAGATTCTGTACACGTGCTGTAATAAAACCATCTTTTTTGCACCCAAAAAAAACCCAAAAAACAATGTGTTTCTTCTTTTTTATTTTAGGAAGAAAATCTTATTGTACTATAAAAATTCAAATTCAGGACTGTTCACAAACCTTACTCTTATGAAAATTTTGACCCACATCATAAAAAATATAACAGATTATTAAAAATTTACAACTCTCTCTTTAGTTTTACATGATGACATCTTTTTTATTTTTTTAAAGTAAACTCTACACCCAATGTGGGGCTCAAACTCACGACCTCTGAGATCAAGGGTACCATGTTCTACCAACTGAGCCAACCAAGCACCCCGTGACATCTCTTTTTAAGAACCTCAACACAGAAAATATGTTTGCAAAAATACACATTTACACATTTATATTGAATTGCTTTCATGTCCTACAACTTAATACACCTTACTGGAAAAACTGACAACAATAGAACAAGTACATTCAGTCATGGTTAACTTACTTTGAATCAAGTAGTTCCAATGCAGTCAGTGGGTTCAAAGGAGGCCACTGCTGAAGCAGTGAGTAAGTTTTGGCAAGATTAACCCATTTCCAGTTTGGGGCACTTGCTAGTACTTTAGGAAGACAATTTGGGTGTTTGAGGCAATAATAACGTTTCTCCCACAAAAAGGCTTTATCTTCTTTAGAAAGTCTGCATATATAATAGAATTAAATTACTTCTCAATATCATAATGATGGTTATAATTTCAATGATTAAAAATACAAAGGAGAAATTTATTCATTTTAGGACAGCCACTTCTTGGTAGAATCATTAATACTAACTTGGAATAGAAAAATGCAATGTACAGCAAACACCACTAATTTACCCTAATTTGGGGGATAGAAATAAATCATTGTGCCTTGATAAAAGAGTCTTAGTTATGAGAATGAAGGATAATTCAGTACAATAAAAATATTATTGGGCTCTAACCAGATGCCAACGACTAGAAATCAGAATTGAATAAGCAGAAACCATGCTAAGAGAAAGCAAGGATTTCATCCATTTTATACAACTAAAATCAAATGTCATGCAAAAAAAAAAAATGCTATTTTAGAAGATAATTTTAGAAGATGATTATTCAGTTCAAATGAGGAATATTAAAAATAAGAAGTACTTGTTTTGGAGACTTAGTCTCAAAAACAAATGTTTATGTGACAAAATATTTCACTACTTTACCACCCATCCATCTACTTTTGTGTATACATTTACTGATGTATTCATTTTGTGTGGAGTACTGAAAAAAATTCAAATATTGCAAAAAGGTACACAGTGAAGTCTCTCCTTCCAGCTCTCCTCCAGTGGCAACTAATAAGCGTGCACATCCTTCCAGGGATAGTCTATTTGTATAGAAGCATATACAGAGGTATATATGCTTTTTTTTCTTTATGTAAGTGGTAACACACGATATACACTACTCTGCTCCTTGCTTTCTTCATTTAACATATCTTACATATTATTACATATAGCTATAAGTTCATTCTTAATAGTTACACAGTACTCTATTGGATAAATATACCATAATTAACATTCCCTGTCACTCTCACAATAATCCAAATAAATACTGTAATGAATATTCTTGAGTCCAAACGCAAACATAAGAAGTTCTCTCTAAGGTATATAACTAACTGGAAGCGTAGCTGATACATTACAAACTACATACATTGTAACCTTTTATAGATTTTGCCAAAGTGCTCTCCAAAAGCCCTTTAGCCAACAGTATAATTCCCGTTTTTTGATATCCTCACTAACGCTTATATAGTGAGACATTTTTTCAACCAAGTGATGTGTATAAAATGTTATCTTGTATTAATTTTCATTTCCTTCATTACTGAGAGGTAAAACATCTTTTTAGATATTTAAAAGGCATTGTTATTTCTTTTCCAAAAAATTATCTACTCATATTCTTTGTCTACTACTAAGTTATTGGTTTTCTATTGAAAAGGTTCTTCATATATATTTTTTAGGGTTCTTTATATATTTAAAAAATTAATCTGATATTTATGGTAAATTTAGTTCTCAATGTTGTTTGCCTTTTGATCATGTGTAAATTTGACTTGAACACATTTCTAAAGTCTTATGTAGTCATACGGTCTTTTTATGTAATTAAAAACAAACAAAAAACTTCCCATGCCAAGAACATTACTAAATCATGAAATAAATCAGGGCATTTAATAAAATATTAATTTGAAATTTACTATTAGAAATACCCAGGCAAAACAAAAATCAAATGAGCATACCCAAGTGATGAGTCTCTATGAAGAATATCAGAAAGTTTCCCTTTTGTATCATTCTCCAATGTTTCTAAGTTGTGTTGCTGTATAAGGCTTCTGTCAACTTGAGGAGTAGTATAAATGACATCAAATGTAGGAGAAGGAAAATCAACCTTAAAAATTTAACAGAAGTTGATGAGATTGAAGCTAAATAATCCACCTATCTCCCACATTAATTTGTCTTTGAAAAAACTGATTTTTCTTAGCCATCAGGGTGATTATTACATTGAATATTGAATTAATGCTTTTGTCCTTTTGTTGAAAGTGATTGCCATCGTTGGTAATTCTCAAAAGCACATATATTGCTTGGGATGGGTACACTTTTTACTGTTTCTCAGAAATAGGAAATGGTTTATTAACATTTAAATAGAAGATAAGCCATAAGATCAAACAAGATCAATTATGCTACTTTAGTAACAATCCAAATAATGGTACACATAAACATCTTAATAAATTTAAATTTAAATCTCTCCATGTATCAAGAAGTACCATTACCTGTAACACTATTCTTTCCATCACATACCCTTTTTTGGGTATTGTTCCAGGAATAGGATTTGTATGTGACGAAGTCCAAAGATATAGAAGCTTAGTTCCACATGTTAAAAACCTTCATGAATATAAACAGAAGAATACCGTAGTTTTCATTTAAAAACTTCAAAACTCACATCACACGGTAATGAATTTTAAATGCTGGTATCTAAACACCAAGCATACATTCGATAAAAAGAGTATCATCTTTAAGAACATATCAGAATCACTCTCCACAGTGTATGAATACTGTAGGTAGGTAAATGTACTGCGTGGGGGTTGGAACAAAGGGAGAGGAGAATGAAAGAATGTATCTTGGGAGGAATGGGTTTGTGGATAGAACACAAAATGGTAGACTCAAAGTCATCTGCCCCCAAAACAGCTTTTATAAATAGAAAGGTGAAGGATAGTCTTTGAAGATCATCTACAATGGAATACATCTCAAGATATCAGTTTGGATTACAGAACGGCTCCCTGACTTTTGCCATAAGAACAAAACCACATGCCAATAAAAAGCAGGGGCGGGGGGAGGGGGGGGGAGGATGTTCAGCTCAGGTCATGAACTCATGGTTTCAAGCCCCATAGGGGGCTCCATGCTGACAGTGCAGAGCCTACTTGGGATTTTCTGTATCCTTCTCTCTGCCCCTCCCCCATTCACGCTGTCTCTGTCTCTGTCTCTCTCTCTCTCTCTCTGAAAATAAATAAATAAATAAATAAATAAATAAATAAATAAATAAGCTTTTTAAAAAGAGGGGGGGCACCTGGGTGGCTCAGTCTGTTGAGCATCTGAATCTTGATTTTGGCTCAGGTCACAATCCCTGCATCGGGCTCTGTGCTGAGCACGGAGCCTGCTTAGGATCCTCTCTCTTTCTCCCTCTCCTTCCCTCTGTCCCTCCTCCCCACTTTGAGCTTTCTAAAATAAAACAAAAAACAAACAAACAAACAAACAAACAAAAATACATGGCAAGAAAACCAATACCTACCTCATAGCAAAGCTACTAAATGTTTTAGATGAGAAGTTGTATCTGTGCCAGGGGCCAGATGGCAAATATTTGGGGCCTTTTGGGTCAATCTGTTGCAGAGACTCAACTCTGCTGTTACAGTGCAAAAGTAGCCCTGAACAATACATAAATAAATGTATGCTGTGTTCTAACAAAACTATATTTACAAAAAATAGGCAGTGTGTTGCAATATGCTGACCCTTGCCCTAGACTATAATTTATGGCCCACTTTTTGAGAGATAGAGAAAAAGCTGTGTGGGGAGGGGCAGAGAGAGAGAAAAAGAGAGAATTCCCAAGCAGGCTCCATGCTCTGTGTAGAGCCTGACACAGGGCTCAATCCCACAACCCTGGGATCATGACCTGAGCCAAAATCAAGAGTCAGACACTCAACTTAACTGACTGAGCCACTCAGGTGTTCCACCACTTTACAGCTCACTTAAATTAAAAACAGTTACCAACAAGACAATACTATATGTTTACATAGACGAAATTTCTGAAACATAACATGAGATATATTAAAGCAGATATATAAAATAAACTTCAAACTTTATTCATTTTATCCAAACAGCAAGTCTCCTTTCCAAAACTGGACTCCAGTTTTCTCTTATAGATTAAAACCCTTTTAATCTCTGACACATTACATTTTATATTCTTCAGATCTACCCCTCACCCCTAACTAGATTATTTTAAGGCAAATTCTGATCCTATTATTTCATCTGTAAATACTTTTATATATCTCTAAACAATAAACACTTTTATTTTAAAATAAGTAAACACCATTATCACCCCTAAAATAATTAACAATAATTACTTAAAATCATTGCTATCTAGTCAGTATTCAAATTTCCCTGATTGTCTCACAAGCTATTTTTTTTACAGTTGGTGGTTTGAATAAGGATCCAAACAAGATACAACATTTGCATTTCACTGATGTCTTTTAAAAAAAATTTTTTTTATGTTTATTTCTGAGAGACAGAGACAGTGTGAACGGGGGAGGGGCAGGAGAGGAGAGAGCGAATCCCAAGCAGAATCGCAAGCAGGCTCCCCTCTGTCAGCACAAAGCAGAATCAGGGCTCGAACCCACAAAACTGTGATATCATGACCTGAGCCAAAACCAAAAGTCAGACACTTAACCAACTGAGCCACCCAGGCACCCACTGTTGATGTCTTTCTAGGTATATTTTAATTTAAGGGTCTAACTCAGGCCTGTCACCTGGTTTTGTAAATAAACTTTTATCAGAACAAAGCCACACTCATTCATTAACATACTGTCTCTTGCTGCTTTTGCTTTTGTGACGGAGATTACAGTTAACCTGTGAATAACACCCTTGAACTGTGCAGGTCCACTTATACATGGATTTTTTCAATAAATACAGTACTTGGACACATGGGTGGCTCAGTTGATTGAGCGTCCAACTCTTGATTTTGGCTCAGGTCATGATCTCATGGTTCAGTTTGTGAGATTGAGCCCCGCATCGGACTCATAGTCAGTACTGAGCCTGCTTAGGAGTCTTTCTCTCCCTCTGCTCCTCCCCTGCTCGAGCTTTCTTTCTCTCTCAAAATAAACTTAAAAAAAGTGTTCTTTTTAATACAGTACTATAAATGTATTTTCTCTCCCTTATGATTTTCTTTTCTCTTTTAAAATTTTTTTTAACATTTATTTATTTTTGAGACAGAGAGAGACAGAGCATGAACAGGGGAGGAGCAGAGAGAGAGGGAGACACAGAATCTGAAACAGGCTCCAGGCTCTGAGCTGTCAGCACAGAGCCCGACGCGGGGCTCGAAGCCACGGACCGTGAGATCATGACCTGAGCCGAAGTCGGACGCTTAACCGACCAAGCCACCCAGGCGCCCCTCTCTTTTAACTCACTATGTAACATATATTGATATACAAATTATGTGTTAGTGGACTATTTGTTATCAATAAGACTTCTGGTCAACAGCAGGCTACTAGTTTAGTTTTTGGGAAGTCAAAGTTACATGCAGGTTTTTGACCTCATGGGGAGGGGGAAGGCACTGCTAACCTCCACAATGTTCAAGCGTCAACTGTATTATGATCTGCAAAGCCTAAACTACTTCCATCTGGTCCTCTTTACAGAAAAAGTCTGCTAACTCTTATTTTAAACTATACATTCTTTTGTTTATCCTCTGCCATTTGTTGAAGAAACCAGGTCTTTTGTTCTAAGAATTTTCTATATCCTGGATTTTACTGATTGTATTCCTCTGGTGTCATTTAGGATGTCCCTTTATCTCCTATATTTTCATAAAATAGTAGTTAGATCTAGAGGTTTGATCTGATTTAGGTTTAGTTATATGGCGAGAATACTTAATTCTTTAAAGGTAGTATTATATACTACTTTGTATTATATCCGTAAAGAGGCGCACTGTTTGGTTTATCTCTCTTTCTGTGAAGTTAAGGTAATCAGTTAGTTCAGGCACAGTCTAAACTATACATTATAAAGTTCCAGAAAAGGGAATCACTTAATGGTTTTAAGCAAGCACTGATAATCAGTGTGTAAATTAATGGTTTTTAACCAAGAGTGATTTTGCTCCCAGGGGACATGAGACACTTTTGGTTGGTAACTAGGGAGTACTATTGGCAAACAGTACACAGAAGACAGAGATGCTGCCAAACATTCTACACAATGCACAGGACAGTCTCCCACAGCAAAGAATGATCCAGCCCAAAATATCAATTAGTGCCAAGACTGAGAAACACAGGCTTAAAATCGATGATTTCAGTTAAGACCTCATTTGTTATTGATGCTGACTGAAATGCCTCTAAGTTTTCTGGCTTTCCTCAGAGTGACTTCATCAGATTGTACACAAGTTGCACCTTAAACATAAATTCTTTTTTATTTTTATTTATTTATTTTTTTAATGTTTATTTCTGAGAGAGAGAGAGAGAGACAGACAGACAGGCAGGGAGGGGCAGAGCGAGAGGGAGACACAGAATCTGAAGCAGGCTCTAGGCTTTCAGCTGTCAGCACAGAGCCTGATGTGGGGCTTGAACTCACAAACCATGAGATCATTACCTGAGCCAAAGATGGATGCTTAACTGACTGATACACCCAGGCTGCCCTATTTTTATTTTTTAAAAAAGCTTATTTATGGGGTGCCGGGGTGGCTCAGTCGGTTGAGAGTCCGACTTCAGCTCAGGTCATGATCTCGCAGTTCTTGAGTTCAAGCCCTGCATCAGGCTCTGTGCTGACAGCTCGGAGCATGGAGCCTGCTTCAGATTCTGTGTCTCCCTCTCTGCCCCTTCCCCACTCATGCTGTCTCCGTCTCTCAAAGATGAATAAACGTTAAAAAAAAAAATTTTTTTTTTAAAGCTTATTTATTTTGAGAGAGACAGAGACAGCGCAAGGCAAGGAAGGGCAGAGAGAGAGAGAGAGAGAGAGAGAGAGAGAGAGAGAGAGAGAGAGAGAATCCGAAGCAGACTCCACACTGCCAGCTCCGAACCCAGCTCAAACCCACAAACCAGGAGATCATGATCTGAGTCGAAACCAAGAATCAGATGCTTAACCGACTGAGCCACCCAGGCACCCCAAACATAAATTATTTTTAAAAAGAATTTCAGAGGTGCCTGGGTGGCTCAGTTGGTTAAGCATTCAACTTTGGCTCAGGTCATGATCTCACAGTTCATGAGTTTGATCCCCACATCGGGCTCTGTGCTAACACCTCAGCCTGGAGTCTGCTTCCTGATTCTGTGTCTCCCTCTCTCTCTCTGCCCCTCCCCTGTTCACACTCTGTGTCTGTCTCTCACTCTCTCAAAAATAAATAAATATTTTTAAAAATTTTGTTAAAGAATTTTAAGAATAGGATATATGATCACTATACTATAGTAAGTTAACTGAATTACACTCATTAACACTTTCTTTCTACATGTATTAATGTTTAATCATCTTCCCTTTGAGATTTTCTTGAATGCAAAGACCTAACATTACCTACCTAGATCAACTGTACTACTCGGCAAAGTTTCAAGTTTAATGCCATCTGCTCACTGTTTTAACAGCAGAGTGTTGGGTGCAAACTATTTAATTGTCTAACAAAAATCAATTGCCCTTCACCTTACTCTCTTGATTTTTTAAAGAACATTATGTCATTCATCTAAAAAAACAAACCCCATTTACTACTAGACAACAAAAGTGGCAAAAAGTGATTGTACTTCTCTATGAAACAAAGATCCCTGCCTGGTACTTTCAAGAGCAAGAAGGTTTTCAAAATGATTTATTTATAAAACTTAGTGATAATGATGCAATTACATTTAATTTTCTTACATAACTGTTCTCTAACACTAACTTATCACAACTGAGAGCACAATTCCGCTCTTTTGTGTGGCTAATATTCTGTTTTAGAGTAATTATGGATTATTTTTAGCAAAAGATTCTAAGTACACATCCTTAATAGCAATATCTTCAACTGTTTTTCTCTAGCCTTTGGTGGTTCAGAATTATTTCAGATATCAAATAAAATTTAAGCCTACCTAAAGGCAGAGAATTAAAAAATCTTATACTGCCTCCTCAAATATGAGGGAAGCAACTAAAAGAAAAATAGGGGCGCCTGGGTGGCTCAGTCAGTTAAGTGTCTGACTCCTGGTTTCGATTCAGGGTCATGATCTCATGGTCCATGAGTTCGAGCCCTACATCAGCTCTGTATTGACAGTGTGAAGCCTTCTTGAGATTCTTTCTCCCCTGCCCCGGCTCTGCCCCTTCCCTGTTCACATTTTCTCCCTCTTGCTCTCAAAATAAATAAACTTAAAAAAAAAAAGAAGAAGAAGAAGAAGAAAGAAAAAACGAAAGAAATAAATGCTATATTTAAGCACATGCGAAAAGAACGTTCAAGAACAAATTTTGTGAAGTAGATCAGTCAGATAAAGAGAAGGAAATAATGTACAGCTGTAGACTCTCTGAAACTGGAGAAGGATGGGAAAGTATGAGAAGAGGAAAAAAAGAGAAAAGGGAAAATGACTATTACATCAATAACACAGTGCTTTGCATAAATGACAGAGAGTGAACTGGCTGCTGCTTTTCTCTGGAACAGTGAGTGGCAAATAATCCTCTGAATACCCAGACAGATATGTTCAAACTATAGCAGAATAACTTTGGTTTCTTCTGATCTGGGTCTCTGAAATGACCTCCTTTTATCACACTGGAAAAACAGGCAGCTTATTATTTCATGTATGTCATTGTTCCCCACCCTGTCCTCTAGCCTATTCTGATGCTGCAGATGTGTCCATAGTAACTCACCATTACAACTTAGTAATACTTACCGTTTAAAGTCAAAAAGAGGTAAAGAAACTTTGCCCAAAGCTTCTGGCCCCTTTCTCTGCTTATTAGAATCAGGGGAACTTCCACTGCTCTGATTTAAAATTCCAAAAAGAGTAAGGTGAAGAAGTGATTCTAATGGCAATTGTGATATCTGGATGGGAAAAATGATTCTAAGGGGGGAAAAATGTATTAATAGAAAAAACAAATTAGATCAAATATGAAATTTAGTCCATTAATGAGACTGACAAGTTTAGATATTTTATTTGACTTATCAAATAATCTTTACTACCGAGTAACCTTTACTTAAGCAGCAAGCTTGGCCAATATGCATTATACAGAATCTTAAAACAAATTTCATTAAAATTTCAAGTATGTAACATCTCTCAAAAATTTCTTAGTGCCTCTACTCAAGTCTTGGCTAGTGTCAATTTCTAGGAAAAATAATAGTCATTTTTATTTCCTTTAGGAGAAACTAGATGAATGTTTATGAGTATTTCAGATTTGGATATACGTGTGCCCATATACACACAAGCTGACATATATGTTTACCTTATTTGTTGTTGTTAAGTCTGAAAGTCTCACTTTCAGTGGTCACTGAAAGTCTCACTGAAAGTGGTCACCGAGTAGCCATAAGATGATAAGTGTTGGAAAAAAAAAGACACTTTTACCCATATGTAATTTTGTATTTGGTTGTTTTCAGAGATGCATTATTTTTGTAATTTAAAAAATTAAAAAAAAAAGAAAAATAGGAAACCACCTCATAAATGCAGAATGAAAAGTAAAAGCTCTGCTATTATCTATCTGCCTAAATAATGATTCCTGTTTTAAAAATATTAACAGTGCAAAATATATTGTATATGGATTTAATTTTTTAAGCTGTTAACCAAGAACTAGGTTTCATATATACAGTATTATAGAATACTAAACTAAGCAATGTTATACAAACCATCTTTCTAAAATTACACATAAATTTATAGTTTTAACTTAACAAAAGTCTAAGAATTAATGGCATGTTTCTGCAATTTAACAATATGTAGTTTTTTAAATAATATTTCAGATTTTTAAATGAGAATTTGGCTTTTCTATAGAATAATATCTAGAAGAGACCTTAAGATGTAAGAATTTAATGGATTTTAATGGAAATTGTAAAAAAAAATGAAACCCTAGGATGCATACATGGAAAAAAGTAAAGACAGCATACTGAAAGCATAAAAAGCCAAAAATTTCACTTACAGTTCATCCCATTTAATAAGATAGAAGAAATTCTTATACGTGCCAACCTTCTTTGATTGAATAGGTTTAAAAAGATCCTTTCCGTTGTGAGATAGGGAACATATCAAGTAGTATTTTTCATAACTAAGAAAAGAAACATTTAATTTGATTGTTATTTTATAATCCAAATGCATAACATTAGCCATTCTTCTCTAAAAGTGACCATTATATGAAATTATTTGTTCACCAGTCATTTGAATTTTTGGAAAACATATGAAATTTAACTATTGCAAATTCTACAAAAACAGAGAAGTAGTATAGAAAAGGGAATACGGAAGGCAACATATACCTCCAGGTGCTAGTCTTAGGGGTCATTATACAGAACTTAGCACCATTTTGTGCTCAATTACTAGCTTTAGAAATGGATAATTATTCATTTCTAAGTAAATTCTTAGAAGAAAAAATATAAACATTATCTTCCCTAGGTGATATTTTCCTTTGCTAAGCCACTGAAATTTAGTTAGTTAAGCATATTAATGGGGCTTGGGCCTGACTTGCACTGAGCCAGTCTTTCCAATCTATTAGGAAGCTTCCATCCATGGAATACATGCTATTGTATTCTCATTAGACAGTAAGGATTTAGCCCCTAATTGCCACAAATACAGAGCTGGTTAGATACAGTCAGGCAATCTTGCAGAATAGGAGCCTTAGGTTCTACTAGATTCTAACTTACTGCTAGGCTTACACATTAACCACTTTGTTCATATATGCAATCTATTAATCATTTAAAATATATTTCAAATTCTAAATCTCATTGGTTCACAAAAGACCCCTAGCTGTCTCTCTTTTCTTCAGCATTTTACTTTCTTTCCATCTTATCACTGCAGTTTTCTGTATTGTCTTCTACTGAGTATTTGTCCTTCTCATTAGTATCCCAAAATTTATTTGTGTGTATATGAGTCTGTATGGAGGATGTGGAAGGTATTATCCCTGTAACATTTTAAAGAATAAAATACCTTCACATAGCAGTAGTACCCATTTAAAGACAAGTTCCTAAAAGGCAGAGATATTTTGTTGCCTTGTTTACTGCTGAATCCCTAGTACGAAGAACACTGCCCAAGATGGTGCTCAGTAAATATTTATTGAATGAGTTAATAGATTGTTTTCAAGTAGTTATATATTACGTTAATCTAAAACTCAATTTAAGCAGAATTTATGTTTGGTATCTCTTCACTAGGCTTTACCTTACTTTATAGCATTGTTACTATGAAACTTTCATTAAAAATTTGAATTCAGGGGCGCCTGGGTGGTCAGTCGGTTAAATGTCGAACTCTTGATCTCAGCTCAGGTCATGATCTCATGGTTTGTGAGATCAAGCCCCACATTGAGCTTTGTGCTGACAGTGTGGAGCCTGTTTGGGATATTCTCTCTCTCTCTCTCTCTCTCTCTCTCTCTCTCTCTCTCTCTCTCTCTCCCCCCCTCCCCTGCTCATGCAAGTGCGCATGCTCTCTCTCTCTCTCTCTCTCTCTCTCTCTCTCTCTCAAAACAAATAGATAGTGCTAACAGCTCTATCTCTATCTCTGTGTCTCCTTCTATCTCTGCCCCTCCCCTACCCGTGCTCTGTCTCTCTCAAAAATAAATAGAATGTTGGGGTGCCTGGGTGGCTCAGTTGGTTGGGCGGCCGACTTCAGCTCAGGTCATGATCTTGCAGTTCGTGAGTTCGAGCCCTGCATCGGGCTCTGTGCTGACAGCTCAGAGCCTGGAGCCTGCTTCGGATTCTGTGTCTCCCTCTCTTTCTGCTCTTCCCCCACTCGTGCTCTATCTCTCTCAAAAATAAACATGAAAAATTTTAAGTAAATAAATAAATAAATAGAATGTTAAAAAATTAAAAATTAAAATAAAATTCAATAGAGGGGCACCTAGGTGGCTCAGTTGGTTAAGCATCTGACTCTCAATTTCAGGACAGGTTATGATCTCATAGTCTGAGTTCAAGCCCTGCGTCCAGCTCTGTGTTGACAACACAGAGCCTGCCTAGGATTCACTTTCTCTCTCTCAAAATAAATCAACAAACGTTTTAAAAAATTTCAATAGAAGAAATATGCCCTTGTAGACTCCAAAGCCTAGCAATCAGTAAACAGTAAACTACTAAAGAGAAAAAAGTACACAAAAGCCTAGTGTCATCACACTATTTCAAATAACCCTGATTCTAAAGGAAAGGCTGAAAAACAGCAGTCATAAATGGACTCATTTGTTAATTAGCATTTACCTTTGTAAGTTTAAACATCTATTTTCCTGCCTTCTTTGATGTAGTAGGAGGGATATTTTTTACCGAAACAGTTTCAAATAGCTCTGTAATTTTTTTTTTTTAATGTTTGTTTATTTTGAGAGAGAGAAAGAGTGTAAGAGAGAGTGAGTAGGGAGGGGTAGAGAGAGAGAAAGAGAATCCCAAGCAGGCTGCACCCTGTCAGTGCACAGCCCTATGCAGGGCTTGATCCCACGAATCTTGAGATCATGACCTGAGCTAAAATCAAGAATCCGATGCTTAACCAACTGAGCCACCCAGGCACCCCTTCTCTGTAATTTTTATGAAAACCACAAAGGTATGTGGTAATTCTTGTATCATCAATTTAAGTATCAACAGAACAGGGGATGCTGACATTTTACAAGATTAGAACAGTTTCTGGGTTAAGCTGTATATATTTTGTTTTAAACAGTTACTTACTTTGATACCCAATTACTTGAAATTCCATGAGCAGCAAAAATTGTAAACTGGAGCTGTTCTGTTGTTGTCCATGCTTCCTTAACGTTCCTATTACTTTGGGCACAGTCTGCAGGACTCCTACCAGAATTTGCATGGAGTCTGAGAAGATCATAAATTGCTGCAGTTAACTGGTCCATGCTTACTTGAACAGGATTTTCAGGATTCAGTGATCCTAGATTTAAAGAAATTGTTAATATAATTCCCCAAAGAAGCAAAAATTATTGCTAAAATTTAAAGAACTTAAAGACATACCCCTAGATGAACTCTTACTAGGGTCTCCTTCTCCAGACAGTGAAGTCACCTGCATACATACATACAAATTAGTTGGAAAATTGCCCATGATATAATATAGAATGTTTACCTTTAATTTCAATACAATTTAATTAAATGCTTGATCAGGAAACCTCCCAAAAGGTTCTGCAGAATAAAACAAAACAAAAATGTAAAAAGAAAGTGAAACCCCAAACCAAATAACGAAATGATTACTATCAAGAAAATCAGAATAACTGAAAATTAGTGCAAAATATAGAAACTCAACAAAATCTGCCTCATTAAACCAGTTTAGTAATTAAGATTTGAAACCCAAAAGCAATAAATACACTAATGATACTTTATATTCTATTAGTTGCTTTACTATTAGTATGATAAGAATATCCCTAAAGAAACTACAACTCTATTTATTACCATTTATGGTCTCAAAAAAGCTCTTACAATTATTTAAATTGAGCTCTCCTCCTACTCCCCGCTCCCTTATCCAGCAAATGACTATGATGAATAGAAACCTCAGATAACATTAGGACCATGGTATAGTGGATCATTTCCAAGTTATTTCATATATATATATTTTTTTTTAAACAAGCACATAATAAGAAAGAAAGGTAAAAGAAACCCAAATTTCTACATATCATATATATAAGCTCTCTGTGAGCCTAGAGTATCTCTTAGATACCAGTTGAGGGGCATACCATCAATATAACGTTTCCTTCCTTTAAATTTATTGTGTCTTGGGGCGCCTGGGTGGCTAAGTCAGTTGAGCGTCCGACCCTGGCTCAGGTCATGATCTCGTGGTCTGTGAGTTCAAGCCCCGCGTCAGGCTCTGTGCTGACAGCTTAGAGCCTGGAGCCTGCTTCGGATTCTGTGTCTCCCCCTCTCTCTCTGCCCCTCCCCCGCTCATGCTCTGTCTCTCTCTCTCTGTCAAAAATAAACATTAAAAAAAAATTTTTTTTTAATTTATTGTGTCTTGTGATCCACCTTCTCTAATCCTACCATCAGAGCTATGAACAACCCTATGAACAGAGTTAATTAAATCTTCATGAAAATACCATAGGAAGAGCTTTCACAGTATGCTATCAAGAAAGGGCTCCTAACCTGGTTGCTTCTGAGGCATTAAGTCACTCTTAGTGAGGCTTCTTGGAATTTTCAACAGGAAAGAGATATGGCCCAATGCAGACCTTACCCCATGGACATGCATGGACATCTCCATCCAGAAGGACAAATACTAACCATTACCACCCAGGTTCTGGAGCTCAGTATCTATCTTGAAACTTCCAACCAACTTATTTATGCCACAGTTCCTCCTCTACACGTAAAAGTTTCACAGTTTGGCATCTATGTATTCAATATTAATGCTGACAAAGCTCTTCTGAGGGAGACGATCTCCTCTTAGGAATTCCCAACTTTACTAAGTGACCAAATCTACTCAAAAGTAAAAGCCAAGGTTGAAACAATAACATTTTGTCTAACAGAAGCAAAAATCTCCCAGTTTAAATGATACTCACTTAAGTACATACTTACATGTAACAAAATGCTAATATACTAAAAAAATACTCACATCAGCACTTTTACTCCTTGGAAGATTGACTGCTCTCTTTAGCTTCTTTACTGATTCTGTAATGGCAAGAGTCTCTACACCATCTAAAGCACTACAGATTTTTCTTACAGCTTTAATTACTTGATCTACTGCTCGGTGCTGGTTCTTTAAAAATAAAAAGTAAAATAAACATAAGTATGTGGAATTTAAAGGATCAGTTTCAGAGATGAAGTCAGAAACCAGACATTTTAGATGTGCTTAATAAACAGATATCCTTTACTCTTTTGTGATGAAAAACAAACAAAATACCTTTTCACTGACCTATTTTATTTTGAATAAGAAAACTTGGGTCTGATTTTCATTTTGCCTGACACAATTATTCAGATGCAAATGCCATTAATTTCATACTTAGAATAACTAATAAATCATTAACAAATTACTAAGTCATTAAAAAAAACTGGAGTTATTTTTTATTCTTACTTGGGAGTAAGTTCCACATTAAAAACACCAATCCTTCTCTCCCTCCTGCCAAAAAATTTGGTATCAAAAACCAAGTTCTTCAGAGATTGGCTGCATATTAATAACATTAGGCAGCAGTTAGTAGACATGAGTCAACTTTTAAGCAGGATTTGCATCTATACAACCATTACTTTTTAAGTTTTATTGGATGAAAAAACTTTCTTGAGGACAATCCCTCTGTAGTATTTAATCATACTTGATTTCACCACAATTCAAAAGTATACATGTACAAATATATTATAAAATCATTTACCTGATGAGAATGATTTAAAAATCTCTCTCCATTCCTCCATCATTTTAAAATAATGTTTATCTCATTAAGAAACACTCTTACATAAAGAATTCATCAAACATGTATGCCAAACTTACATGCCAAGTACTGTTAAAATGGGCTGAAATTTAGTACTGTACCATCCCTTAACAATTTAAATTTTTCCACCTTTGAGGCTTGGCAACCAGAAACTGAATGTTCCCTGTACCTTTATGCTTCAATGAAACCACCTCATTTGCTCAAACATCCAATTACCCCTGCAGTCCTCAGGACCCAACAATCTGTTTTCTAGCTCCCCATTTTTGCTTACTTATATTTCTGCTTACTTTTACTCCTACACCTTCATGCAAAAACCTTTCCAGTGTTGAGGCTCAGGTCATTCTCCTATACTATTCTCCATCATTTTTTATGTGCCAGTTACCAATTTATTGTCAATTAGTTCCAAATCAATCCCCTTCTTTGCTCTACTTTGTGATACTGGAACTAGACCTATATTTTTCCTTTGCCAGCCGACAAAATGTTAGGTTTGGTCAACAGAGGGCACCTAAGGGACACTCAGGCAATAGCAGCATGAAGACACTTCTCATCAGGGTTCCAGGCCTCCTCTTTTTTTTTTTTTTTTTTTTAAAACTTCAGCACAGGGGGCGCCTGGGTGGCTCAGTCGGTTAAGCGTCCGACTTCGGCTCAGGTCACAATCTCACGTTCCATGAGTTTGAGCCCCGCGTCGGGCTCTGGGCTGATGGCTCAGATCCTGGAGCCTGCTTCCGGTTCTGTGTCTCCCTCTCTCTCTGCCCCTCCCCCGTTCATGCTCTGTCTCTCTCTGTCTCAAAATAAATAAATGTTAAAAAAAAATTTTTTTAAATAATAAAAATAATAATAATAAAAAAAAAAACTTCAGCACAGGATCCCAGTGGTCCTCAAAGACCAGTTCCAGCTATACCCTCAGGCCATGGTCTCCCAATCTGACAACTGTAGCAAGTCTCTTTGCTATAGGCATCCTCTGTGCTCCTGTGATAGCCAAACCCTTTTAGAAGAGGCTGGAATTCAGCCTGGGCGGGGGGTGGGGAGGGTTCTACCATAAGTCCTACAATTCCTTCACTATCCATTGTTCCTCAACCTAGAGGTGATAGCTGCGTTTTTATATCCTATTTCTGGACCCCTTATAGCATGGTTGGCAAGCTTTTTAAAAAGGCCAGAGAATAAAATGTTTTAGGCTTTGTGGGCCACACAGTCTCTGTCACAATTCAACTCTGCTATTATGGCATGAAAAGAGATACAGGTAAATACATAAATGAGTATGGTTGTGTTCCAATAAAACTTCATTTACAAAAATTGGAAATAGGCCAGATTTTGTATGCAAGCCATAAAATGCCAAATCCTGCCTTAGAATCCTCTTTTGCCCTTTGTAGTAATTAACCACCTTTTACTAATTAACAATTCTTTAAATTTTCCTGTTCAAATTACTACTGTATTTTCTGTCCCCTGACTTGACCCCTGATGGCCTGATCTGCCTTGTAATTGGACATGTGGTCATTTCCTCCACTGCATGCCATATTTTTGCTCTAGATATTCACCTGACTTTCTACTCTATATCCTATAATAAGCCTCAGTTACATAAATGTCCACGTGGAAAATTCACAGCATCTTCAACCCCAAAACTGTACCCTATGAGAATCTTAACCACAATATTATAGTCTGATCACAATCTCCTTTGCCTCCAGTCCCCACACATTCATTTCAACTAAACTCATTCTTTGAGGTCAGAGCCTTCTCTTCTCTGCTTCTTCTACGAGGCAGCTGAGCATTTTCAAAGAAAATTCAACATCCCCAATTTCAGCAGGAAACTGCACACCCACTTAACATTCCTTTTACTTGTTCTTGGTCAGTTCTCTTTCTCATTTTTCTTTATTGCTCCTGTAACTTCATTTTAGTAAAATAAATTAACACCTTATCTCTAGAAAATTAAAGCCAGGAGAAATCAAAACTTCCGCAACTTCCTGATTTTTCCTAAAACCTAAATTAAAACATATATCCACACAAAGACTTATATGGGGGGGGGGGGGGGTTACAGCAGCATTATTCATAACAACTAAAAACTGCAAACTGTCCAAAATGTCCATTATTTGGTGACCAGATAAACAAAATATGATATATCCATACAATGTAAGTATTCAGCAATAAAAAAAGGAACTATGGATTCGAATTACAACTTATATACTACAACATGGATAGAGCTTAAAAACGGTATGGTATGTGGGGGAAAAAAATCAGGTATTACATAGGGTATGATTCCATTTACATGAAATTTCCATTAAGGGGAAATCTACCGAGACAGGTACTAGATCAGGTGTTATTCGGGGGTTGGGCTGGGAATGAGGAATGACTGAAAAGTAGTATATGGAAACCTTTGGTAGTGACGAAAATGGTCCAAAGAACTGGATTGTGGGGATAATTATACAACTCCATGCATTTATTAAAAGGAATCCTTGAATTATATATATTCAATGGGTATACTTTATGGTATATAAATTATACAATAAAGCTGTAAAAAAATTATGGGGAATATATGACAGTCACTATTTTTTTTAGTCATTATTTTGCATAAGATGGTCCTAAAGACATCTGCGATAAGACATTTATTAGAATACAGACCTTAACGAATTGAAGGTTAAGTCATGCAAATATCTGGGGGAAGAGCATTAAAAGTAAAGAGAACAAAAAAGCACAAGGATCCCAGCTGGGGAGCATACCTATAGATCCACCAGAACAAAGAAGGAAAGTGTTAGGAAGCCAGATCAGAGAGGTAGTGGGGTCAGAATACATAGGGCCCTGAAGACACAATTAGGGATCTGAATTTTACTGAGATGGCAAAGAGGATTTTGAAAAAGGGGATAGATAACATAATTTAGCATCTTTTAAGAGTTTATGAATTTTATTAGTCTTTTCAAAGAGCCATCTTTTGTCTTTTTCTCTTTTACATATGCTATCTGTGCTTATTATTTTTCTTAAAAAACCTTTTTGTTTTGTAATAATTTTATATTTACAGAAAAGTTGCAAAAACAGTACAGATAGTTCCTCTAAGATAGTTAGAAAGTTCCTTTAAGAACATTAAAGGAAACTGGGTTAAGTAACGTAACCATGTTATATTTGACAAAACTAAGACATTAATACTGGTACATTACTATTAACTGAACTGTACTTTAGTCAGACTGAACCAGTTTTTCCATTAATATTCATTTCCTCTTCCAGGATACAATCCAGGATGCCATATTGCACTTAGTGACTTATTTTTTAAAATGTCATTTTGATTCCCTGTGGAAGAAAGACTGCAGAAGGACAAGGGTAGAAGTTGAGAGAGCTGTAAGGAACTACAGTTGACCTGAGAACAACACAGGACTGAACTGCTTGGGTCCATTTATACGTGAATTTTTCACAGCACAAGTGCTATAAATGTATTTTCTCCTCCTTATGATTTTAACTTTTATTTAAAAAAAAAAATTTTTTTTTTTTAGGGGCGCCTGGGTGGCGCAGTCGGTTAAGTGTCCGACTTCAGCCAGGTCACGATCTCGCGGTCCGTGAGTTCGAGCCCCGCGTCAGGCTCTGGGCTGACGGCTCGGAGCCTGGAGCCTGTTTCCGATTCTGTGTCTCCCTCTCTCTCTGCCCCTCCCCCGTTCATGCTCTGTCTCTCTCTGTCCCAAAAATAAATTAAAAATGTTGAAAAAAAAAAAAAAATTAAAAAAAAAAAAAAAATTTTTTTTAGGGGCGCCTGGGTGGCGCAGTCGGTTAAGCGTCCGACTTCAGCCAGGTCACGATCTCGCGGTCCGTGAGTTCGAAGCCCCGCGTCGGGCTCTGGGCCGATGGCTCGGAGCCTGGAGCCTGTTTCCCATTCTGTGTCTCCCTCTCTCTCTGCCCCTCCCCCGTTCATGCTCTGTCTCTCTCTCTGTCCCAAAAATAAATTAAAAATGTTGGAAAAAAAAAAAAAATTAAAAAAAAAATTTTTTTTTAATGTTTATTTTTGAGAGAGACAGAGCATGAGCAAAGGAAGGGCAGAGAAAGAGGGAGACAGAGAATCCAAAGCAGGCTCCAGGCTCTGAGCTGTCAGCACAGAGCCCGATGCGGGCTTGAACTCCTGAACCGTGAGATCATGGCATGGGCCGAAGTCGGGACACCCGACTGACTAAGCCACCCAGGCGCTCTTTAACATTTCTTTTTCGCTAGCTCACTTTAGTGCAAGAATAAAGTATACATACAATAAAAGTATACATACAATAAAAACAACATACAAAATATGTATTAATAAACTATGTATGTTATCAGCAAGGCTTCCAGCCAAGGGTAGGCTATCAGCAGTTAAATTTTGGGGGAGTCAGAAGTTATAAACAGTGGGTACCTGGCTAGCTCAGTCAGCAGAAGATATGACTCTTGATCTCAAGATTGTGGGTTCAAGCCCAATGTTGGGCCTAGAGCTTACTTAAAGATAGACAGATGTTATATACAGATTTTCGACTGCACAAGAGGTCAGAGCCCCTAACCCCCATGTTGTTCAAGGGTCAACTGTGTCGTAACTATTGTAATTGACTAGAACTGTAGCTTTGGTAGTGATAAAGAGTGGTCACATTCTGAATGTATTTTTAAAATAGAGCTGACAAGAATTAGATAGATTGTGGGATATAAAAGATCTTTTTCTTGAGAAATCAAATACGACTTCAAGGTTTGGCCCTTAGCAAAGAGAAGGATAGAGTTGTTATTTACCAAATAGAGGAAGACTCATAAATAGATATGAAGGGTAATATAAAAAATTCAGTTTCATGTATCTTAAATTTGACATGTTAATGAATTAGACATTCATATAAAAATGTCAGGTAAAATATATTTGAATCTGGAGTTCAGGGAAGAGGTTAGTCTGAATGTATAAATTTCAGCCATCAGTATATGTAGGGTATTTAAAGACATGAGATTAAGCGAGATCACCTGGAATGTGACCACAAGGGAAAAGAAGAGATCCTAGAACTGAGCCCTATGGTATTCTGATGTTTAGAGGTCAGAAAAATAAAGAGACCATAAGCAGAAAGCCACAAGTGAGAGAACAGAGCAAGACACTGGAAGTCAGAGAACCACAAACATGATACACCAAGAGGTCATGAGAGTATTCAAGAGGAAGAAACAGCCACCTCTATTAAACACTATAGAAACACTGAGAAAAATAAAGACCAAGAACTTATTACTGAAACCATGATCATGAAGTCCTGATCTTAGGTGCAGTTTCAGGGAAGTGCTGAGAATGAAAGCCTGATTGGAGTGGGTTCATAAAAGAATGGAAAGAGAGGAAGTGGAAGCAGTAAAAATAGATTAACTTTAAGGAGTTTTGCTGCAAGAAGAAAAGAGAAGTGGAGTGGTTGCTACAGGGGGATGTGGACTTTTTGTTTTAAGATGGAAGATATGCCCAGGGCTGTCCTTAAACTCTTATTTTCTGTACCTGCAGTAATTTTCTTGGGGATCTCCTTATGGCTTCAAAATACCAATTATATTCTTATGATTCCCATGTTTACTACCTCCAGGCTGGGCCTCTTCCATTAAAATCCAGATTTATATCCAACTGCCTACTCAACATTGCTATTAAGGTGACTAACAGTCATCACAAAGCCCAAAATTAAGTTCTACATCTTCCATCCAAATCTGCTCCTCTCACAGTTCTTCCTCTCCCGCCCCTTCCTCCCCCTTCCCACTATCTATGACTAGCAAAACATCTTCCTAATTGATTTGTTTCCATTCTCGCCCCCCTCCCTCACTCTATTCCAGCTAGAAAGACAGATATATCAGGCACACTCCTCCTCCCCTAGACAACCAGATAGCTTCCTCCTCTCCTCCAGTTCTTTACTCAAATTTACCTTCCTAATGAGGTCTCTTCTGAATACAAATGTTGAAATTGCAACATTACCCTCATTTATTTTTCTCTATAGTGCTTACCACCTGATGTAGCATATATTTTGTTAGTTTAATTGTCATCTCATGCAACTAGAGTGTAAACTAAGACTTGGGATTACAGTTTCTTTTGTTCACTACCATAGCCTTAGCACCTACAACAGTGCCTCATGATGAGGAGATATTCTGCAAATATTTACTGAATAAATATGTTTATATGCTGACAAGAATATAATAGTAGCTGGAAATCTGGAAATAGTCATCCTACACTATTTCTTTTCTTACATCTCATTACCTACCAAAATCTTACCAATTTTATCTCCTAAGTATTGTTAATCAGTTCCCTCCTTTTGCCTTCATCACACTAATTATCTTTCACTTGGACTACTATAAAAAACTTTCCTAAATAATCTCCCTAAAACCAATCCCGCCAGAAGTAAATCTAATTTCCACAGTACGGCCAGAGTAATTTCAGCTCAGGACTCAGAAACAAGTCACTCAACCATCCCACCCCTTACCCTCAGCTAAAAAGGGCTAGAGCAGGGGTCAGTAAACCTTTTCTGTAAAATAGCAATTAATAAATAGTTTAGGCTTTGCAGGATATATAGTATGTGTCTCAACTACTCACCTCTAGGATTAGAACACAAATGCAGTTATAGAAAATATATAAACAAATGGGTGTGGCTGTGTTCCAAAAATTATTTATTTACAACAGAAAGTAGACTGGATATGGACCTCTAAGCTAGAGGATAGAGTAAAACTCCTTAACATGGATAAGGTGGTAACTTATGTCCGGGTATCTCCAACATCATCTGCCAACCTTCACTTCACACTCTACCCTGTTACAGAAGTGCTTCTACTTCCACATATGTATCACACCTATGTGCTTTTATTCACATGTCCTTCCCAACCATCTTCTTCTAGCTAACCCATACTGTTGACTTGAACTAGGCAACCTCCCTTCTTAGAGGCTTTCCTTGGAAGTCTCAAGTTGGAAGAAGTGCCCTTCTCTGATCTCCCAAAGAATACAACGAATACCTCTATGCTACACTGAAATATTGTTTAAATCCATCACTAGTTTTAAGTTCCTGGTAGGTGGGGACTAGGTCATCCATTTTCGTAACTCCAGCATCTAGAATATAGTAAACATTCACTTCTTTTTTAAATTGAACTGAAGGTTCCTCTTAGTAATAAAGCTGAAGTGAGGTGAAGTGCTGACTCAAGCAATATTGAAAATTTCTGTTAACAAGTTGGGTCAGAAAACAAGTCATCAAACGTCAACATCAAGAATACTGTTTAAATCGTCCTTCTAAAATATTTCATACAATACCAAACTAATATTTAAGATAGAACAGAGACAAGAATCCTTAAGTCATCATGCCAAAAGGTGTATTAAGACTTACTTCAGTTTGCAGAGCCAGGTCCACTTGGTGGTGGTAAGAATCTAAAAGTTCGTCAACAGGGTATCTGAAATAAAGAACAGTTACTGTGGCTGAAGGATACTATATACAGAAATGATTGTTTTATTCACCAAAATAATGGTATTCACATCCAAAAGCAAAGTTTGAAAACCTGGAATTAATGCTTTAGATGCCACACCTTGTCATGATCTCCTTATAAGGTTTTTCTATTTGATGCAGATGTTTGTTTAAATCCACCGGTGTTTTATCATCTTCTGCCTAAAAAAACACATATACACATATGTTTACCAAAAAATAAAATCCGTTCTTAGGGTTTGTTTTTTGTTTTTTTTTTTTTAGTTTTTATTCATTTATTTTTGAGAGAGAAAGAGAGAGTGTACAAGCAGAAGAGGGACAGAGAGAGATTGGGGGTCAGAGGATCTGAATGAAGGGAGCTCTGTGTGGACAGCAGACAGTCCAATGTGGAGCTCAAACTAACAAACCGTGAGATCATGACCTGAGCTGAAGGCAGACACTTAACCTACTGAGCCACCCAGGTGCTCCTCTTTGGGCTTTCTATTACCAAATTAAACATGGTTAAGTGTATGACAAATTCTTGAAACTGCAGTGATTTTTCAGAACAGGTTAAAATATTTTCAGAATTAAATACTATTTATAACCAATCAGGGAAACAAGTACATCAATAATCTGAAAAATCTGTTTTATAAATAAAAAAACATAAATGCTTTTTAGTCTAGTTTTTGATCTATAGGCAGCTCCCAAAGTAAAAACTACTTCTATTCTACACAGAAAGAATAGAGATGTTTAAAACAAAACAAAACACTTTTAAAGATATCTGACAGCCAAATGAACGTGGGGTAGGATCAGATGGGGAAGAGATCATCTGAATTTCTGCATTATTTTTTCTAATGATAATCAAATTTCCCCCCAACTTACCCCCAATAAATAAGGTACTGGTCTCTTCTACCATAAGTCTTTACTATGCAAATATTCTCAAGAATATTATTCCTTAAGAAACTGAAAAGAGAAGTTACTAATGATTGCTAAAATGTACTGAATTTTGTGAAACATTTCACTTGGTTGAAAAATATCAAACACAGGAGAAAAACCTAAGAAAATAAACAAAAAGTAGAAATGACTGCTATTTTTCTATCCAAAGTTCTACCAAATGAAGAGTAATTCTCTTTAAAGATTAAAATTCATCAAATGTTTTTGTTTTAACTTCAAAAGAAAGTACTGCATTTTAAAAAGAGAAGTTTTCATTTGGTGAAAAATAATGTATTTTTCTTCCTTCAAACCACATTTAGTATTCAAAATCTTTCCTCCTTCCTTATTTCCCTTTGACCCTAATGTTTTCATTCTTGTGTAAAATCATTACAAGTCAACTTTTATTTCCTCCACTTTGATTTTCAAATATGCCTCCAGCTTGGAGTAGTAGGCTACCTAAGACTCCATGATTGAAAAGCTACCCCAATTTGTTGAAAACCCTTGTTGTGGATAAAATCAGTTCATCATTCCAATCCATTCACCAGTCCAACCCAGAAATCTTGGAGAATGTACAAATTGCAAATTGGCTAATTAGCAGAATTACTCAGAGTCAACCAAATTCAATTCAGTTATAAGGTACATACTTACTGTTCGGGCCAGATTTTGGCACATTGCACTGAAGGTCAAAAGTTGTAGTTTAATCTCTGTGTCCCATTTCCGGCAGTTCTGAATATGTTCATGACTTCCAAGGCAATGATTACTATTAAAATAGATTAATTATTCATCAATGTTATTCTCAAACTAGAAATTACAAAGGTGAGAGTAAAATATAACTTGTATCTGCATCAGAAATTGAAGAGAATGGTAAAATGTAGAGATAGTTTTTTAACCAAGTGTGAGCATTTAAATAAAAGAATAATTCTACATGGACAGAGTCACAATAAAGAAGAAAGATGAAGGTAAAAAAGAAAATAAGAGAAATAGGAACAGGGCATTTTTAGTAGCTGAAAGTAATTAAATCTGTAAAATAACTAAACTGTATATGCTAAATTACCTGGTTCAGAAAAAGATTCATACAATGACTATTTCAAGGCAACTAAAAGGAAGTCACAGCTGACCACTGTGTGAAAAGTAATGGCCCATGCTACATAAGGAAAAAATACGTGACTATTGACTCTTTCCAGAAAAGTAAAAAAAACTATTAAATTCACTTATCAATGAATTAGCTTTTTTCCCCACTTAAGACTATAAGTTTAAGGGCAATACCATGTCTTAATTGTCTCTGAAATCCCTCCACGGTCTTAGATACATACACATCTTAAAACAAAGTATATCTCAATATAAGTTCATGGATCCAATCAATTCAGCAGGACCCAACATATTTTTGGACTACAAATTTAACTTGAAATTTTTCTAATTTTAACCACTTAAAAATGAAATTTCCAAAGATGTTGTTCAGTAGTTAAGTAAATAAACTTACTTTTGTAGCACTTCCTCTTGACCACAAACTTTCAGAACGTAGCTGCCAATATCTACTTGATTCAAGTCATCATGTACCCAGCAAAGGGCTTGCATTATAATGATTTCTACAGTAGAACTCACTGTAAAAGAGGCATCATTTTCATTTTGCTCGTTTAACTCTATACACTTATTCAGAATGTATTTATCATCTAAGAGCACTATACAATAGAAATATAATGTAGGTCACATATAGAATTTAAAATTTTCTACTAGCCACGTTGAAAAAAGTAAAAAGAAACAGGTGAAGCTAATTCCAACATGTTTTATTTAACCTAATAAATCCAAAATATCATTTCAACATAAAACCAGTATTTAAAAATTACTGAGACATCTTATTTCTTTTCAAATTGGTTCTTTGAAATTCACCGTGTATTTTATACTTCTAGCATATCTCACTCTATATTAGCCATATTTCAAGTGCTCAATAGCCACATGGGGCTAGGGGTTACTGTATTTGATTAGGGCAGATCTAAAACTAAGAAAGCCACCTCCCTATTACAGACTCCTCCAAAAAGGATGACATTTAGCAGTATCTAGCAAACAATGATTTAAATCAAATCATAAGAAAAAAAAATCACCATTTTAAATGTTTGATATTTGCTGGTAAATTTTCTAATGTAAAATAAAAATACAGCAAGTAGGAAGTATTCTTCAATTATCATTCTTGACAAGAGCTATTTACTAAGATTATAACACATTAAAAAATTAAAGTAACCTTTTAAAGTAACCTATTTCTGGGAATCTGGGTGGCTCAGTTGGTTATGTGTCTGACTCTTGATTTCAGCTAGTCATGATCTCACAGTTTATGAGATCAAGACCCGCATCAAGCTCTGTACTTTCAGCTTGGGTTTCTCTCCTCCCCCCCCCACCCCCTTTCCTCCCCAGCTCTCCCTAAATAAATAAACATTAAAAAAAATAATAAAGTAACCTATTTCTATACTTAGATCTCTTATGTTCAATTTAGAAGACAGTTATTAAATTCAAGCTTCACGAAAATCAACAGCTTGGCAGAAAAAGCCATAAAATATCTAATAATATCTACATTCTGAACAGTCAAATGTACAGTAACATTTATTATTTGGACACACCTCTACTATAATATGGTTAAGTTTCTTAACAGAAATGTATATTATAAATGTGCACATTTACAAAGAACCAAACTACAGGCATTTCAGACATTTTCTCAAAGTGTAATCATATCTTGAGACATCAAGTCAAAATGTGATACAAATTAAAACATTTGCTATCAATGCTTATTATTCAATCAAGGGGCTTACTGACCTTTTTTTCCTTCAATTTTCATATTAATTCTTACAGCATATGGATTTAAACAATTCCCCAAACCAAAATTTAAAGTATGTTTTATAAGAATAACTCTTCCTTTAGAAACTAAAAGAATGATTACCATAGTTGGCTAACATTTTTGTTTCAGATTTCTATTTTTTCAAAGGGGCTTGAAAAGTACAAAGCTACAAAGAAAAGTATCCAAATATTGGACATATTCCTAATCATAACCATTATAGAAAAAAAATGGCATCATTTGTAAGTCAAAGTGCTACAGAAATATAGGACCTTATTCTACCATTGGAATTCCATTAAAGCAATATACATCATGAGAAGCAGTAAATTATGACAGAAAAGTTCCTACAGACTTTAGGATACATTTCTAGAAAGGATATCCACATCAAATCTGGAAGAGAGAGTTAGAACCAAAGGAGAATTATCTTCTCCTTAGAGGAGCTTAACAAGATAACTGGAATTTCAATTTCACTGACAGCTCTTTATAAACAAGTATTCTTCTTGCCATAAAATGGAAAAAAAAAAAAGAACTGGACTATAATTAGCCTTTCAATCCCATGCTTTGGGACCTTGGCCACCAGCCACCAATTAACCAAAGTTACTCAGCATTTTTCAGAGAAATATGCAGTAATAGAAGTAATAAAGGTAAACTGTTTTCCCACTAGTCTTAACCAGAAAACTATGCAAACATATGCCAATTTTTTGAAAAGGATAACTAATGAATATTAACTATTTTACCACACACACACACACAAAATTCTTTTAAAGTGTATCTAATGATAACAAGGTCAAGAATAATTCAAACTAACATTTTAAACATTTTCTGCCTAATCAAAGCTAAACAAGATAGCTGGGGAACTACAAACGTACCATCACATGTAAAAGTAACTGGTAGTTGAAATCCTTCAATTTCAATGGAGACCTTCACGCTAGCATTTTCTCCACATATGTTTCTTTGTACTGTAACTGGACTTAACAAATAGCCTGGATTTGTGCAGTGATTGGTATATGGAAAGTTGGTCTTCAATCTGTTCACAAGAAAGAAGAAATCAAATTACTTTTTTTAAAGCTGCATTTGAGAGCCCTAAACACAAGTTTTGCATGCTTACAGCCATTCAATTCAGTGTCTTTGTCCAGTTCCAGAGCAGCTCATGAGAACTGTAATGAATGGACCCCAGTCAAACTCCAAATACTAGCATTTGCCTTTTAGATAAAAGGAATCCAAGAAAAGAGATTAAGTACTGTCAGGACATCTTTGGTAACATTAATCAACATTAACCAAGCACACACTGGATACACAGCATTTTCTGCTTCAGTTTTTTTTTTTATACAGTATAATTACACAAAATGGTTCATTTTTAATGAATCCACTGAGAATATAGGCAATGTAGCCCTCAACCACAATTGCTACAGAGATAAAAAGTTTGTTTTTCTTTTAAAAATCTTTTTTGGGGCATCTGGGTGGTTCAGTCGGTTAAGCGTCCAACTCTTTTTTGTTTGTTTTTCATAAAGAGACAGAGACAGAGCGCAAGTAGTGAAGGACAGAGAGAGTCGGAGACAGAGAATCTGAAGCAGGCTCCAGACTGAGCTGTTGGCACAGAGCCCAAAGCGGGGCTTGAACTCACAAGCCGTGAGATCATGACCTGAGCCAAAGTTGGATGCTCAACAGACTGATCCACCAGACACCCTTAAGTGTCCAACTCTTGATTTCAGCTCAGGTCATGATTTCATAGTTCATGAAATCAGCCCTGTGTAGGGCTCCACACTGACAGCATGGAGCCCACTTGGGATTCTCTCTCTCTCCCTCTCTCTGCCCCTCTCCTGCTCATGCTCTCTTTCTCAAAATAAATGAATAAACTTAAAAAATTTAAAGGGGCGCCTGGGTGGCGCAGTCGGTTAAGCGTCCGACTTCAGCCAGGTCACGATCTCGCGGTCCGGTCCGTGAGTTCGAGCCCCGCGTCAGGCTCTGGGCTGATGGCTCAGAGCCTGGAGCCTGTTTCCGATTCTGTGTCTCCCTCTCTCTCTGCCCCTCCCCGTTCATGCTCTGTCTCTCTCTGTCCCAAAAATAAATAAAAAACGTTGAAAAAAAAATTAAAAAAAAAAATTTAAAAACTATTTTAAGGCCTTTTTCCTATATATTTTGGTTGTTAGACAACAATAAAAAAAAAAAAACATAATTGGTTGTTACAGTGCTATGAGGCCTTTATTCCCTCAAAATCATTTCTAGAACTTAGCATTTGGAATGGCAGGAATTGCCTGTGAAGGTATTCACAGTAACAACATAGCTTAAGTTGAAATCAATTCACGATTATAGTGTATATGGTTTTTCTCCACACAGCACCTCTGTTATCAGAAGACAAAGGAGAATTTGATGCCTTTTTAAAATCTGTAGCCTTCCTTTAACTGACTTTTTTCTGGAGGTTAGAAGACAAGATCCAATTGTATTGTCTGCTTTTCATAGGATTACAAATGGAATGAATGCTGAAGGTGTATTTATTTCTGTAGGGATTAAAATAATCAAGTCATAGAAATAGAATAAAATGGCTTGAGATGACAAAAAGAAAAGGGTCAGGGGAGGCAGCAAGTATATCTGTGCAGCCTCTAGAGCCAGACAACCTGAGTTTAAATCCTGATTGTAACTACTAACTAGGTGTGTGACCATAGGCAAGTTACTGAATATCCTTGTTGCTTCCAGCTTCCAATTCTACAAAATGAGGATACTACCACTACTAACTTCATAGGATTATTGTGAGAATTATGTAACTTAAGTTTATAAAACACTCAAAGCAGTGCCTAGTAACAGAGGTGCTATAAGCATCTTGTCAGATAAATAAGTGAATTAAAAAATCTGTGTTCTGCACTATGGCCCTCAGTGCCAGAAAAGATCCAAAATTAGAAAGAAATGTAATTTAAAAAAAGCAATATAAGCAATAAACTTAAATTGATATTGGAAATGCACCTTTAGATGTCAGCACAGTATCTTTAGATGTGTGCTTGTTGCCAAGCTTACCTATCTGCAATACAATGTGAAGACCTTCATAGGACCTTGTCTAAGATTCTTGTTTCTCATTTACTAGGTATTCTCGTTTTCTACAGTATAAAATAGATGCTCTCAGCAAATCATGTAATTAACTAATACATGAAATATTAGAGAATTTTGTCTATATCCAAGCAAGACTTCAATTTTCAGAAATCCTTAAGCATGATGAAAGGACAATCAGAAATTCTAATAATAGCTCAGAAAACAAGAATTTATTAGACAAAATAATGAGAAAAGTTGCATTCAATGAACTTGACTTGGTAGGGGGAACCCTTCATTTCCTTTCCTTAAAATGAGTCTTTTGGATACACGTACACCAATGTTTACAGTAGCATTATCTACAGTAGCAAAATTATGGAAACAGCCCAACTGTCCATGGATTGATGAATGGATAAAGAGGTGTATTCCATACAATGGAATATTACTCAGCCATAAAAAAGAATGGAATCTTGCCATTTGCAACGACATGGATGGAGCTAGAAAGTATTATGCTAAGCAAAGTAAGTCAGAGAAAGACAAATACCATATAAGTCCACTCATATGGAATTTAAAGAAACAAAACAAATGAGCAAAAGGGGAAAAAAGAGACAGAGAGGCAAACCACAAAAAGACTCTTAACTACAGAGAACAATTTGATGGTTACCAGAGGGAGGTGGGTGGATCTGTGTGTTAAATAGGTGATGCTGAGAGGCGCCTGGGTGGCTCAGTCAGTTAAGCGTCTGACTTCGGCTCAGGTCATGATCTCACAGTTCGTGGGTTCAAGCCCTGCGTCGGGCTACATGCTAACAGCTCAGAGCCTGGAGCCTGCTTCAGATTCTGTGCCTCCCTCTCTCTCTGCCCCTCCCCCACTCACGCTCTATCTCTCTCTCTCAAAAATAAATAAATGTGAAAACATTTAAAAAAAAAATAGGTGATGCTGACTCAGCAAATAAAGAGGACACTTGTGATGAGCACCAGCTGATGTATGGAAGTGCTGAATCACTATACTGTAAACCTGAAACTAGTATTACACTGTATGTTAACTGGAATTTAAACAAAAACTTAAAAAAAAAAAAAAAGAGTCCACGGGGCACCTGGGTGGCTCAGTTGGTTGAGCGTCTGACTTCAGCTCAGGTCATGATCTCATAGTCCATGAGTTCGAGCCCCGTGTTGGGCTCTGTGCTGACAGCTCAGAGCCTGGAGCCTGTTTCAGATTCTGTGTCACCCTCTCTCTGCCCCTTCCCCACTCATGCTCTGTCTCTCTTTGTCTCTCAAAATTGAATAAGTATTTATAAATAAATAAATAAATAAATAAATAAATAAATAAATACATACATACACACACACATACATACATACATAAATAAAAGAGTCCTTTTTTTACACAGCAATGTGAATGTACAGTAAAGCTTTACTTGATCAAGGCTTTACTTGATTTGCAAGCATAATTCATTCTGGTAATATGTTTGTAATCCAAAGCACTGTATATCAAAGTGAATTTCAAGAACCACTGGCTCAGTTGTGATCATGTGACATTTGGCGTCATCTACTACTCGTACTGCAAGACATCACTCATTTTTCAAGTTAAAAATCTATTAGAAATATTTGCTTGCCTTGTGGAATACTTGCGGAACAAGTTACTTGCAATCCAAGGTTTCACTGTACAGAACATCACACATTTGTACATGTAAAACTGGTTAAAATAGTAAATTTCATTTTACGTATGTTTCATCACAAGAAAAAAACTTTTTAATGAGTTCTGTCTCTGGTTGACAGTATGGAAAATAGTCCAGAGAAAAAAACAGTAATTCTTTTTTTTAATAATGTTTATTTATTTTTGAGACAGAAAGAGACAGAGCATGAGCAGGGGAGGGGCAAAGAGAGAGGGAGACGCAGAATCCGAAGCAGGCTCACAGAGCCCAACGTGGGGTTTGAACTTGTCAACCGCTAGATCATGATCTGAGCCGAAGTCGGACACTCAACCAACTGAGCCACCCAGGCGCCCCAACAGTAATTTTCTTTTTAATGTTTATTTATTTTTTTAGAGAGAGAAAGAGGGGAAGGACAGAGAGGGGAGAACAGAGAGGGTCCAAAGAGGGCTCTCTGCTGACAGCAACGAGCCCCGTGGGCTCGAACTCACAAACCATGAGATCCTGACGGGAGCCAAAGTCAGGTGCTTAACTGACTGAGTCACCCAGGCACCTCAGTAATTTTTTTTCTATAAAATTGACATTCTTCTATTCTTATGGTTTTGTTTGCTTTATCAAAATTGGGGGAAAACTAAGATGGTAATAGATTCCTTAAAGTTGGGTTTGTTTTTTTTTTGTTCTGTTTGTGACTACACTTTTAAACATACAAAAGCAAATTAATAAATTTATAACTGCTGAATAAATTACTCAATATAATAGACCATGTAAGATATTTTTATGGACACTCTAAACCATATATTATAGCTTGATATTCTTGAGTAATTACCTATAACGATTATTTTTTTAAGCTCTGATTTTCCACTAATATTTCCACTTCCCTGTTACAATGAAAGAAATGTCTTCGTTTGCTGTTTAACATGGCGCTACAGTTCAGGAAATTTAGATGCTTTAGGGTTTATTTTCTTACTGTGTGCCCAATCAAGCTGATGTTAGGTACGGACAGAGCCAAATTGTGTAAACTCAGGCAGGAAGAGACAAAAATGAGGGTTTTAAAAGACAAAAATAAAAAATAGGGCTTTTAACTGAATAAACACTACTTTAAGGGCACCTGGGTAGCTCAGTCAGTTAAGTGTCAGACTCTTGATTTTGGCTCAGGTCATGATCTCACAGTTCAGGAGTTTGAGCCCCAAGCTGGGCTCTGCTCTGACAGCACTGAGCCTACTGGAGATTCTCTCTCTCCCTCTCTCTCTGCCCCTCCCCTGCTTGCACTCTTTCTTAAAATAAGCAAACTTAAAAAAAAAAAAAAAAAGGGAATAACTACTTTATAGGAAAGGAAAATCAGCATTGTTTAGAATAAAATTATCTAAATGCAGAGGTAAAGTCCTCGAAAATACACAGGGAGTCCTTAGGATCGAGACACTACTGTAGGATATAAATACTAGATCTGAAATATATAGGGAAAAAAGGAACCAGCAGGCTACTTAGAATGACAAGTGTGAAGTGTAGCTTCTCATCCTATCATGCTAAGGAAACCACAAATGAAGCGGAAAAACCTTTGGTATCTAAAATTCTCTAATAATTTTCTCTAGAACTATGTAACTAGCAGATACAGCAAACTTTGTCAACTATGATAAGTGGGCAAAGGAAAGAAAACAGGAAATAAAAACCAGAAAAATGTAGTAGTAATAATAAAATGTGCTGAATCACAGCATTATAATACTTTAAAAGAGATTCTTTTTTTTTTTTAAATGTTTGTTTATTTATTTTGAGAGAACACATGAGCAGGGAAGGGGCAAAGAGAGGGAGAGAGACAATCCCAAGCAGACCCTGAGCTGCCAGTGCAGAGCCCCATGTGGGGCTTGATCTCATGAACCACTGAAATCATGAGCTGAGCTGAAACCAAGAGTTGGACACTTCACTGAGTGTGAAGTGTGAAGTGTGACTGAGCCACCCACATACCCCTGAAAGAGTGTTTTGTTTTTTTCTGGGGTTTTTTGTTTTGTTTTGTTTTGTTTTTGTTTTTGTTTTTAGAGAGAGAGAGAGAAAGAGAGACAGAGTGTGAGCAGGTGAGGGGCAGAGAGAGAGAAAGACACAGATTCTGAAGCAGGCTCCAGGCTCTGAGCTGTCAGCATAGAGCCCAACACGGCGGGGCTTGAACTCACAAACCAAGAGATCATGACCTAAGCCAAAGTCAGACACTCAACCAATTGAGACACCAGGTCATGAGACCCAGGCGCCCCTAAAAAAGATTCTTGATATCACTAGTCCAACTCTCTGATTTCGCAGAAGAAAAAAAAAGGCTTAGAATTGGCAATGTACCGGAGTCTGTTATACAAGTAATCTTAACTGTAAACAAGTATCATCTTGACAAATCTTTCACAGCTAAGTTAAAATGATTAAATGAATCATTTTAGATTTCAAAAAGTAAGGAGTTAGCTATCTAAGAGCATAAATACTTGTTTAAAAATTCCAGTGCAGTAATGACCATACTAAAAAAATTAAGAGCCATTAATTTCTTCAAGGGACATCCCCTGACCCCAACCTCCAAAGTCACAGGGAAAGAGAGGAGCTTAGAATAAGGCTTCAAAAACACGTCTGCTTCTGGGTGTCTGGGTGACTTAATCAGTTGAGCGTCTGACTTGATTTCAGCTCAGGTCATGATCTCACCATTCATGAGCTTGAGCCCCACATTGGGTTCTGCGCTGGCAGTACACAGCCTGCATGGGATTCTCTCTCTCCCTCTCTGTCCCTCCCTCTCTCTGTCCCTTCCTTGCTTGCTTGCTCTCTCTCAAAATAAACAAACTTTGAGGGAAAAAAAGAAAAAGATAAAGAAAAGAAACACCTCTGCTTCTGGAGCAACTAGGTGGCTCAGTCAGGTGAGTGTCCGCTGTTGACCCAGGGTCATAAGATTGAGCCCTATGTCAGGATCTGCGCTGACCGGGGAGCCTGTTTAAGATCACCTCTCTCTCTCCCTCTACCCCTCTCCCCAACTCTTGTGCTCTCTCTTTCTCTAAAATAAACAGAAAACAAAAACACCTCTGCTTCTTACTTCTCTGAAATACTTGCTGTAATCACACACTTACTAATGGAAACGAAATTATAAAAAGAAGTCATTCTCTTTTTAGTTCATCTGGGGTTTCATATTACATAAGCCATTTGTGTGTGTGTGTGTGTGTGTGTACACATATGCGTGTGTATAAACAAAAATAATCATTTTAGCTGAGTAGCAGAGTCTGTGTAAATAACTCTAAGATTTAAATGGGGGAAAAAGTTAAATCTCAGCCTAATTTCTCAACCTGCAAAGTTTAAGTGTAATTGTCACTCAAAACAATCTAACAGAAAGCATTACAGGGCTTGTTTAGGGAGAAAACTAAAGGAACTAGATAAACACATAACAGATTACTTCCAAATGATTATGGTAAAAGATTATTTCCAAATTATTAACCACACACACATATGGTATAATGACATGAAGGCATAGGCAATTTCTAATACATGTAATTTGCATATTAATGTATGCACCCAAATGTCCATTTTAAATACCTACTGAAAAAAAGGATTTTAAAAATCCAGTTAAGAGTAACCTTTGCAGGTAATAAAAGTGACTGTATTGATATTTTTCTTCTTTTTTTCCCCTAAAGTATTCTAAAGAAAAGAAATGCTGGTTAAAAGGTAACAAAGGTAGAATTTTAATAAAATATTACCAATGGTATAGAAAATCTAGTTAATAAGTCCCTTAAACATTAAAATGATGTATATACTGAAAAATGATCTGGGAACCCCAAACTTTGCTTTACTTAAACCAGACCACACTGGGGAAAATACTGAATTCATAGTAAATCCCTCTGTGGTGATCTACTTTCCCTTCTTCTGATAACAGATCTCAACCCCTCGGCCAGAATGTTTGTTGTTCCACTCTCTCTTTCCATGAGATTTTTCTATCTGGTGCTGGCTGACAGGACTCCCTTTCCTCTCTGATAGCAAGATCATTAGAATATGAAGGTGAAGCTATCAGTGGCTATATTCCCCTGCCTTCAAAACTCCATCTGCAGTAGAAGAAAATGAAGCCAACATACATGGAGGAAGGGCAGCAAGAAGGATAGGATGAAAATGGAAAGGAGAGTCCAAAGGGCGGGGGTTATCAATTAAAGTGTGTGAATTCCTAGATCTTGCTGTCATTGAGTTCTGCCACATCCTTCCTCTTTCTGCTACATGGGTTTGCAAATCAATACATAACCTTTTTTTTAAAGTTTATTTATTTTGAGAGACAGAGAGAGTGAGCGGGGGAGGGGCAGAGAGAGAGGGAGAGAGAGAATCTCAAGCAGGCTCCCACACTGCCAGTGCAGAGCCTGATGCAGGGCTCAATCGTGAGATCATGACCTCAACCGACACCAAGAGTCGGATGCTCAACAAACTAAGACACCCAGAGGCCCCAATACATAACCTTTCTTGATTTAAGCTAGTTTAAGATGGGTTTCTAGCACTCACAACATAAGTTCTGACTAATACAGTGATATAACAGAAAGAAAATAAACTGAATCAGAGGCAAAGGAGACCTGACTCTGCTACTGTCTGAGTAAATTTTGGTAGGTAACTTCTCTGAGCCTGTTTCTTCATCTATAAGAACTACTGGCTATATTTAAGATTAAAAGCATATTTTAGAAATGCATTTTTCGGGGCGCCTGGGTAGCTCAGTTGGTTAAACGTCCAACTTCAGCTCAGATTATGATCTCCTGGTTGGTGAGTTCGAGCCATCAGGTTCTGTGCTGACAGCTCAGAGCCTAGAGCCTGCTTTGGATTCTATGTCTCCCTCTCTTTTTGCCTCTCCCCTGCTCATGCACACATGCGCACTCTCTCTAGATAAACATTTAAAAAATGCATTTTTCTAACCTTCAGGAAAATACGTGTTCCCCTAATCTTGACCATTATAATAGCATCTCTTAAACAGGAAGGGCAGTATTCTAAATGCTAGAAAGTTTTCAGGTATTAAGTTTCCCTAAAAAACAAAAACAGGTATTTTCTGAGTGTACCAAAGCTTATATATGTTTAAGCCATATTTTCACTGGTTGATAGAATCAGAAGTCCTCCATCTGAACTCATTTTTTCTTCTAAATACTTACAAACCTAAGAGGTAAGGATATAGGTTCAACTGTAGTTGGTGTTAATGTGCCAATTAGCGGTCTTGAAATTTCAGCCACAGGGAGATAATAATTAAAATTTTTTTAAATTTTAGAATGATTAGTATTAAGCTTGTTTTCAAGTTAACTTTTTAAAAGCAAGTATTTAATTTTTAAAAAATCTTTAATTTATAAAGAAAAATTCCTTACTTTGTAATGGATTGACAAAAAGCAGCTACTTCTTCATTCTGTACTTCAATATCTTGTAGAAGAGAACTTCCAGTTGACAAACTAGTGGTCCCACTTGGGTCTTTCTGTAATCAAAAAAATGTTTTTATTTCAAAAGTAAAAGATCCCCAGATGTTAAGTAGCACCACAGCATAAACACATTTTTACAAAAGTGTGTACAAAGACATGGAAGGAAATATAAATCGTATCAGTAACAAAGTTTTTAAATTATAGATTTATAAATTTGTAAAAGTTTATAAATTTGTAAAAGTTTTACGAATTTTATAAATTTGTAAGTTTATAAAGTTTATAAAGTAAGTATAAAGTTTATAAATTTGTAAAAGGTCTTTGTAAAAGTAATACCAGCTAAGCCTTGAAGTTCACTGGTCTTACTTGCTCCAAAGTAGAAATAGGCTGTACTTTGTAATGGTCAGTAAGAATAGAATGCTAAAGATATTTCCAATCAAAATCTTCCTGACATAAAAGCTTCAGCAAGACTAAATGATTTAAAGGACTACCCTCTGTTTTAAAAAAGTGAAGAGATCAAACCCATTTGGGACTCCTCTAGTTACCAGGAATTCTATATATTCAACTGTGGCCCCAAATTCCAAGAAAGCAGCTAGTTCTTTATGTAAGAGAATGACTTTTAGGAGTTAGCGAGCATCTTCCATGTTAGTAAATTTATGCAAACATCATGATAGCCCTTCAAAAGGTAAGTTTGTCTGACCTAACTTTGTGTGCAATATTTTAATGAGATAAATTCACCACCCAAGCACAACCAAACAGCATTTCCTTTAAAATTAAGTTAATTGAAATTAACTAAATTAAAATCGGAACATTTTCAATTTGAAATTAGTGAATGAAAATACAGTATATACACTTCAAGAATTGTAATGAACTTCAATGACCATGGCAAGATCTTGTCAGAAAAATTACTGAAAATTTAGGGTAACAATTCCTTTATAAATTTCCTTCTTTTACAAGGTGTCAGAACCCTTTCTGCTAGAATGTGAATTGAACATTTAAGGGGAAAAACAAAACAAAACAAGCCTTGAGTTCTAGAAAATCACAACTAAAAATAACACAACTCATGGGAAAAACAGAGTTAAGGCAAACTATTCAAAATCAGTGTAACTTTGTAATCAAAGCCTTAACTAACATAACAAGTCCTTATCGAAATATCTGCACAATTAAATCTCCACTTGAATCTGCACTTAGCATTATGGTCTTCGATCCTTTGAAGCCTGAAACCCTTGATCTCCTGCTCCCTCATTTGTGATACGGATCTTTTTTTTTTTTTAAGTTTATTTTTATTTATTTTGAGAAAGATAGAGAGAGCAAAGCGGGGCGGGGCAGAGAGAGAGGGACACAAAACCAAACAGGCTCCGCGCTCTGTCAGCACAAAGCCCAGCCCGATGCAGGGCTCGAACTCATCAACTGTGAGATCATGTCCTGAGCTGAAATCAAGAGTTGAATGCTTAACGGACTGAACCACCCAGGTCTCCCTGTGATATGGGTTCTTGAGGGCATTTGCTTCCATTCAAGACCAATTTCAGTGGAGTTAAAAATGTAATCTAAGATGTAGATGTTTTCAGGTAAGTTCATAATGCAAAGAGAAATGAATTCACAGCTTCTTTTCTGCAGTTACAGCTTCACCAGACAGTTTAACACTTGTGGAATATGGAACCGTTCTTGAAGCCATTCCTTCAACCGCCATTTTCACTGAAAGATAACACTGCTGCAGGATTTTCAGTTTTTTCCTTAACATTTTCTCATATTACTAAGGCTTTCTCTTTAATTGTGAGAAAGTTTGTTCTTGATTGTTATAAAATGTTACCATGTTGGAAAAGATTATGTTTGAACTAATGCCACCTCTCCAATTTACCATCAAACTCATATTTACCAATTACATAAGCTAATTTGTGTTATAGAGACAAGCACTGTAACAAATAAACCAATTAGCTTGAATCATATCTTGTTCCTATAAACCACAAGCTGAACTATCCTGCCTCTGAATCTGTTTTAGTCTTCAATGTCTGCCCTCACAATCCAAGTCAAAATCTCTTATTTTCTTAAGGCCCAACAAAATGCTACTTCATCTACCGTGCCCTTTATGATTATTCAGCATGAAACAATTCCCCCCATCCTATCAATTCTAAGTACTTAGTCTGAGCCAAATACCGTATCATCACATCCTGCTTGATATTCGTCCTAATGTGGAACGAAAGCCCTTTGAAGACAAAAATCTGATTTTATTGAATGTTATATTTTTACAGAACTTTATATCCAGTTCAGAAGGCACTCAACCATTGGTTCAATTTGGGAAAGGAAGAGTTATTTTTTTTTAAGTACAGTTTCTGTTTTACAAGAGTTCTGTGGGTGGATGGTGGCGATGGCTGTACAACAAAATGTGAATGTATTTAATACCAGTGAACTGTACACCTAGAAATGTTTAAGATGGTATTTTGGTTAAATGTATTTTACCAACAACAAAAAAATCTATCAATTACTGAGCATTTACTACACAAGTTCTACTATAAGAAATTTACAAGTATGTATGTATTTTTTTAAGTTTATTTATCATTTATCTTGAGAGAGAGAGAGAGAGACAGAGAGAGAGAGGAGGAGCAGAGAGACAGGGAGAGAGAGAATCCCAAGCAGGCTCTGCACTGTCAGCGCAGAGCCTGACACAGGGCTATATGTATTATTTATTTCCCACAAATCTCTAGTAGGTGGGTAATATTATTATCCCCATTTTACAGATTAAAACATGAGACACAGAGAAATTAATTAACACAAGTCAGAGAGCTAATATAATCATAGTATTTCAAACCAGGCAGCCTAGCTTCAGAATCATATGCTTAATCACTTTGCCCTTCTACCTCTCAAAAAAAGTCTCCCTAAAAAAACTTAAAAACAAAATGATAGGGGTACATGGGTGGCTCAGTCATTTAAGCATTCAACTCTGGATTTAGTTTGAGTTCGAGCCCTGCATCAGGCTCCACATTGACACTGTGGAGCCTGCTTGGGATTCTCTCTCTTTCCCTCTCTCTCTGCCCCTCCCCTGCTGGTGTTCCCTTTCTTTCTCCTTCAAAATAAATAAACTTAAAAAAAGGAGGAGGAGTTAAAATGGCATAGTAAGAGGACTCTGAGCATGTCTCATCACTTGAACACAGCTAGACCAACATCAAACCATTTTGAACACCTAGGAAATTGATCTGAGGATTAACAGAACAATATGCATAATTTGAGAGAGAGAACCTGAAGGTATGTGGTGTGGAGAGGTGAATTGGGGGAGAGAAGAGCACCCATGCCACAGAGGGGAACAGGCCCTTTTTGCAGAGAGGACGTGGGGAGCGAGGGGGAGACTGAGCAGCATGCCAGAGTCATGCAAGAAATGCACTCCCCCAGGAGCACCTGGGTGGTTCTGTTGGTTAAGTCTGACTTTGGCTCAGGTCATGATGTCCCGGTTCGTGGGTTCGAGCCCCACATTGGGTTCTGTGTTGACAGCTCAGAGCCTGGAGCCTACTTTGAATTCTGTGTCTCCCTCTCTCTCTGCCCTTCCCCTGCCTACACTCTGTCTGTCTCTCTCTCCTCCAAAAATAAACATTAAAAAAAAAATTTTTTTTAAAGAAATGCACTCCCCCTGAAAGTAGCTAGAAAGAAAGCATGAAAAATACACAGGGGACTGCATAAGAAAACCATTCCCCAAAACCACTGACAGGGGAAAAGGAAAGGGTCTCAATACCGCCAGCTTTTAAAAACAGCAGAGTGTAAAATCTAAAGTTTGGAGGTCAGCACCTGGTGGTGATCAGGTGAGGAAGCCAGGAGATGGAAGCAGTCTGAGGATCCCCTGGGTGGCACAGGGAGAAGCAGTTTCCCTGTCTGGAGTACATTTCGTAGAGGCAATACAGACTCTCTGTGGGGCAAAGACCCTGCAGGCACCAAAGAGCTTCCCTGTTCACCTGTATAGGAACAAGGACAGCTAGCAGCAAAGGGCAGCAAAACCTGGCTCCAGCTGTGTGTTGCAAGATATACCATAAACTCTGAGCTGCTGAGTGACTGCATGAACATTTTCTGGGACAAGACTGTACCATCCACGGCAAGGCAAAATCCTCCCCCAGAGCATCAGTGCAGGACAGAGCCACAGGGGTCTCTGAAGTGTGGGGTTATGAAACACAGACATGCCTGACAGGTGGACAGCTTGGACACAAACGGGGAAGGCGCGGAGCTGACAGAAGCAAGGGACACAAGAGGGGTAACTGATTGCATGTCTGTGATGGCATGAAATTCCCACTCTGGAGACTAGAGAGTGGGGAGAAACCATTTTTACCATTAGCACACCAATACTGATAGACGCCAGTGAGTTAAACAGTGCCACCAAGTGGAGAATGGAACTGTTGCACCAAGCCCCGCCACCTGTGCCTTCCAGGCACATCCCCACTAGGGCAAGTTGACCTGAAATTTAGAGCAACAGGCCCTCCTCCAGAAGACTAGTACAAATCACCTCCACACCTAGAACTATGATCGCAGGGTGCTACAAAGTTTCAGCTCTAGGGGAAACTGTATATAAATTCATTTGGGTTTTTCTTGTTTGTTCATTTGTTCATTTTGTGTGTGTGTGTCTATTCTTTTTCTTAGATACAGAAGCGGCAAATTTTTTATTTGATTTTATTTTTTATTTTAATTACAATTTTTTTCTTTTTCCGTTTTTCTATCAAGCTCCTCTTAATCAGACCAAAACACACCTAGGATCTAGCTTCCTTTATTTAATTGTTTTTAAATTTAAAAATTTTTATTTTATTATTTTTTCTTCCTTCAAAATGCAAAGACAGAGGAATTCACCCCAAAAGAAAGAACAGAAAGAAATGACAGCCAGGGATTTAATCGATAAAGATATAACATGTCTCAGAATTTAAAACAGCAATTATAAGGATTCTAGCTGGGCTTGAAAAAAAGCATAGAAGACACTAGAGAATCCCTTACTGCAGAGGTAAAAGAGCTAAAATCTAGTCAGGCCAAAATTAAAAATGCTATAACCAAAATGCAAACCCGAACAGATGCCATGGCAGTGAGGATGGACGAGGCAGAGGAGTAAATTAGTGATGTAGAAGATAAAATTATGAGAAGTTATGAGGCTGAAAAGAAGAGTGAAACAAAGGTAACGGTTCATGAAGGTATACTTAAGGGAACTCAGTGACTTATTAAAATGAAATAACATTCCTTTCATTGGAGTCCCAGATTTATAGAGACAGAAAAAGGGGCAAAAGGTTTATGTGAGCAAATTATAGCTGAAAACTTCCCTAATCTGGGGGAAGACACAGACGTCAAAGAAGCACAGAAAACTCTCATTAAATTCAACAAAAGCCAGCCAACACGAAGGTATATCACAGACAAGGAAAGAATCCTGAAAGTAGCAAGGGAAATAAAAGTTCTTAACCTACAAGGGAAAACAGATCAGGTTCACAAACAGATCTGTCCACAGAAACTCAGTAGGCCAGATGGGAGTGACAGGATATCCACATTCAATATGCCGAATGGGAAAAATATACAGCCAAGAATACTCTATGCAGCAAGGCCACTATTGAGAATAGAAAAGGGGGTGGGGGGATAGAATAAGAGGGGTGCCTGGGTGGCTCAGTCTGTTGAGCATCCAACTTTGGCTCAGGTCTTGATTTCACGGTTTATGAGTTCAAGCCCCGCATCCAATTCTGTGCTGACATGACTGCTCTGAGCCTGGAGCCTGCTTCAGATTCTGTGACTTCCTCTCTCGCTGCCCCTCCCCCACTTGTGCTCTCTCTCACTCTTTCAAAAAAATGGATAAACATTAAAAGAAGAGAGAGAGAGAAAGATAAATAGTTTCCCAGACAAAAACTAAAGGAGTTTTGACCACTAAACCAGCCCTGCAAGCAATATTAAGGGGGATTCTTTGAGTGGGGGTGGAGAAGACCAAAAGCAACAAAGACTGGAAAGAACATCACCAGACACACCAACTCTACAGGTAACACAGTGGTACTAAACTTGTATCTTTCAATAATCACCCTGAATGTAAATGGACATGGGGTATCAGAATGAATAAAAAGACAACACCCATCTATATGCTGCCTACAAGAGACTCATTTTAGACCTAAAGCCATTGGCAGATTGAAAATGAAAGGATGGAGAAACATCTATCATGCTAATGAATGCCAAAAAAAAAAAAAAAAGTCAGAGGAACCATATTTGTATCAGACAAACTAGATTTACAATTTTTTTTACTCTTTATTTATTTTTGAGAGAGAGATAGGGTACAAACAGGGGAGGAACAGAGAGAGAGGGAGACACAAATCCGAAGCAGGCTCCAGGCTCTGAGCTGTCAGCACAGAACCTAATGCGGGGCTCGAACCCACAGACCATGAGATCATGACCTGAGCTGAAGTCAGATGCTCAACCAACTGAGCCACCCGGGGCCCCTAGACAAAATAGATTTTAAACCAAAGACTGTAAAAAGAGACGGTGAAGAATTAAATCATAATTAAGGGGTCTATCCGTCAAGAAGATCTAACAATTGTAAATATTTATGGCCCCAATTTGGAAGCACCCAAATATATTAATCAAATAACAACAAACATAAAGAAACTCATTGAAATAATACAATAATAGTAGGTGACTATACCCCACTCACAACAATGGACATTTCATCTAAGCTGAAAATCAACAAAGAAACAATGGCTTTGAAGGACACACTGGACCAGATGGACTTAACAGGTATTCAGAACATTCCATCCTAAAGCAGCAGAATAACCATGCTTTTCAAGGGCACACATAACATTCTCCAAAATAGATCACATACTGGGTCACAAATTGGCCTTCAACAAGTAAAAAAAAAAAAGAGTGAGATCATACCATGCATATTTTCAGATCACAACACTATGAAACTTGCAATCAACCACAAGAAAAAAATTTGGAAAACTTGCAATCAACCACAAGAAAAAAATTTGTGGAAAGACCACAAATACTTGGAGGTTACAGAACATTCTACTAAAGAATGAATGGATTAACCAGGAAATTAAAGAGGAAATTAAAAAGTACATGGAAGCAAATGAAAATGAAAACACGAGGGGTGCCTAGATGGCTCAGTCAGTTGAGCATCTGACTGTTGATTTTAGCTCAGATCATGATCACATGGTTTTGAGTTCGAGCCCCATGTCAGGCTCTGTGCTGACAGCATGGAGCCTGCTTGGGATTCTCTCTCCCTTGCCCTCTCTCTCTGCCCCTCCCCTGCTCGCTCTCTCTCTCTCAAAATAAATAAACATTAAAAATTTTTTAATTAAAAAAAAAAGAGAGAGAGAAAATGACAAGACAATCCAAAACCTTTGGGATGCAGCAAAGGGAAGTATATTGCAATACAGGCTACATCAAGAAGCACAAAAGGTCTCAAACACATTACCTAACCTGACACTTAAAAGAGCTAAAAAAGGAACAACAAAGACTAAAGCCAGCTCAAACTAAGAGCTGGTTCTTTCAAAGAATTAATAAAATCGATAAACTCTTAGCCAGATGTATCAAAAATGACCCAAAAAAATAAAATCAGGAATGAAAGGGGAGAGATCACAACCAACACCACAGAATACAATTATAAGAGATTATGAAAAATTATATGTAAACAAACTGTGCAACCAGGAAGAAATGGATAAATTCCTAGAAACATACAAACTACCAACACTGAAACAGGAATAAATATAAAATTTGAACACACCATAACAAGCAAAGAAATTGGAGGTGCGTGGGTGGCTCAGTCAGTTTAGCGTCTGACTTCAGCTCATGTCATGATCTCACAGTTCATGAGTTCGAGTCCCACGTTGGGGTCTGTGCTGACAGCCTAGAGCCTGGAGCCTGGTTCAGATTCTGTGTCTCCCTCTCTCTCTGTCCCTCTCCCACTCACTCTCTGTCTCTCAAAAAGGAATAAAAGTTTAAAAAAAATGTTTTTTAATAAAAACAAACATTATGAGCAATTATATGCCAATAAAATGGGCAGTCTGGAAGAAATGGACAAATTCCTAGAAAAATATACACTACCAAAACTGAAACAGGAAGAAATAGAAAATTAGAACAGACCCATAACCATTAAGGAAATTGAATTAGTAATAAAAAATCTCCCAAAAACCAAGAGTCCAGGGCCAGATGGCTCTCCAGGGGAATTCTCCCAAACATTTAAAGAAGAGTTAACACCTATTCTCTTGAAGGTGTTCCAAAAAATAGAAATGGAAGCAAAATTTCCAAACTCTTTCTATGAAGCCAGCATTACCTTGATTCCAAAACCAGACAGAGACCCCACTAAAAAGGAGAACTAGGGACCAATTTCCCTGATGAACATGGATGCAAAAATCCTCAACAAGATATTAGCCAACCAACTCCAACAATACATTAAAAAAATTATTCACCACGACCAAGTGGGATTTATACCTGGGATGCAGGACTGGTTCAATATCCGCAAAACAATTAACATGATTCATCACATCAATAAAAGAAAGGACAAGAACCATATGATCCTCTCAATAGATGCAGAGAAAGCGTTTGACAAAATACAGCATCCTTTCATGATAAAAACCCTTAAGAGAGTAGAGATAGAAGGAGCATACCTCGAGATCATAAAAGCCATATATGAACGACCCAACGCTAACATCATCCTCAATGGGGAAAAACTGAGAGCTTTCCCCCTAAGGTCAGGAACAAGACAGGGATGTCCACTCTCGCCACCATTATTCAACATAGTATTGGCAGTCTTAGCCTCGGCAATCAGACAACACAAAGAAATAAAAGGCATCCAAATCGGCCAGGAGGAGATCAAACTTTCACTCTTCGTAGATGACATGATACTCTATATGGAAAACCCAAAAGATTCCACCAAAAAACTGCTAGAATTGATTCATGAATTCAGCAAGTTACAGGACATAAAATCAACGCACAGAAATCGGTTGCATTCCTATACACCAACAATGAAGCGACAGAAAGAGAAATCAAGCAATCGATCCCATTTACAGTTGCACAAAACACTGTAAAATACCTAGGAATAAATCTAACCAAAGAGGTGAAAAATCTATACACTGAAAACTATAGAAAGCTTATGAAAGAAACTCAAGAAGACACAAAAAAATGGAAAATTCCATGCTCCTGGATAGGAAGAACAAATATTGTTAAAATGTTGATACTACCCAAAGCAATCTACATAGTCAATGCAATCCCAATCAAAATAACACCAGCATTCTTCACAGAGCTAGAACAAATAATCCTAAAATTTGTATGGAACCAGAAAAAACCCCGAACAGCCAAAGCAATCTTGAAAAAGAAAACCAAAGCAGGAGGCATCACAATGCCAGACTTCAAGCTATACTACAAAGCTGTAATCATCAAGACAGTATGGAACTGGCACAAGAACAAACACTCAGATCAATGGGACAGAATAGAGAACCTGGAAATGGACCCACAAATGTATGGCCAACTAATCTTTGACAAAGCAGGAAAGAATATCCAATGGAATAAAGACAGTCTCTTCAGCAAGTGGTGCTGGGAAAACTGGACAGCGACATGCAGAAGAATGAACATGGGCCACTTTCTTACACCATACACAAAAATAAACTCAAAATGGATAAAAGACCTAAATGTAACACAGGAAGCCATCAAAATCCTCGAGGAGAAAGCAGGCAAAAACCTCTTTGATCTCGTGGTCTGTGAGGTGGAGCCCCGCATCAGGCTCTGTGCTAACAGCTGACCTTGGAGCCTGCTTCAGATTCTGTGTCTCCCTCTCTCTCTGCCCCTCCCCTGCTCATGCTCTGTCTCTGTCTCTCAAAAATAAACATTGAAAAGGGGCGCCTGGGTGGCGCAGTCGGTTGAGCGTCCGACTTCAGCCAGGTCACGATCTCGCGGTCCGTGAGTTCGAGCCCCGCGTCAGGCTCTGGGCTGATGGCTCGGAGCCTGGAGCCTGTTTCCGATTCTGTGTCTCCCTCTCTCTCTGCCCCTCCCCCCGTTCATGCTCTGTCTCTCTCTGTCCCAAAAATAAATAAAAAACATTTTAAAAAAATAAATAAATAAAAAATAAACATTGAAAAAAAATTTTTTTAAAAAGAAAGAAATGGTTGCAATTCTATACAGCAATAATGAAACAGCAAAAAAAGAAAGCAAGGAATTGATCCCATTTGTAATAGCACCAAAAACAATTAGATACCAGGAATAAAGTTAACCAAGAGGTAAAAAATCTGTACTCTAACAACTATCAAAAACTCGTGAAAGACATTGAAGAGGACACAAAGAAATGGAAAGGCATTCCATGCTCATGGACTGGAAGAACAAACATTGTCAAAACCTCTATACTACCCAAAGCAATCTATACATTTAATGCAATGCCCATTAAAATACCACCGGCATTTTTCACAAAGCTAGAAAAATCCTAAAATTTGTATGGAACCACAAAAGGCCCTGAATAGCCAAAGCAATCCTGAAAAAGAAAAGCAAAACTAGAGACATCACAATTCTGGATTTCAAGCTATATTATAAAGCTGCTGTAGTCATCAAAACAGTATGATACTGGCATAAAAACAGACACATAGATCAACAGAACAGAACAGAAAATCCAGAAATGGACCCAGAACTATGTGGTCATTAATCTTTGACAAAGCAGGAAAGAATATCCAATGGAAAAAAAGTCTCTTCAACAAATGGTGCTGGGAAAACTGGACAGCAACACACATAAGAATGAAACTGGACCACTTGCTTATACCATATACAAAAATAAACTCAAAATGAATGAAAGACCTAAATCTGAGACAGGAAACCATCAAAATCCTAGAGAACACAGGCAGCAACCTCTTTGACCTCGGCCATAGCAACTTCTTATTAGACATGTTGCCAGAAGCAAGAGAAATAAAAGTAAAAATAAACTTTTGGGACTTCATCAAGATAAAAGGCTTCTGCACAGCACAGGAAGCAATCAACAAAACTAAAAGGCAGCCTATGGAATGGGAGAAGGTATTTGCAAATGACATATTGGATAAAGGGTTAGTATCAAAAATCTATAAAGAACTTAGCAAACTCAACACCCAAAAAACAAATAGTCCAGTTAAGATATGAGAAGACAAGTACACTTTTCCAAAGAAGACATCCAAATGGCTAACAGACACATGAAAAGATGCTCAACATAGCTCATCATCAGGGAAATACAAATCAAAACCACAATTAAATACCACCTCACAGCTGTCAGAATGGTGAAAATAAACAACACAAGAACAGATCCTGGTGATGGTTTGGAAAAAGGGAAACCCTCTTGCACTGCTGGTGGCAATGCAAACTGGTGCAGCTACTCTGGAGAACAGTATGGAGGTTCCTCAAAAAGTTAATAATAGGGGTGCCTGAGTGGCTCAGTTGGTTAAGCATCTGACTTCAGTTCAGGTCATGATCTCACAGTTCATGAGCTCAAGCCCCTCTCTGGGCTCTGCACTCTCTCTCCCTCTCTGCACTTCATGGGATCCTCTCTCCCTGCCCCTCACTCACTCACGCTTTCTCTCAAAAATAAATAAATAATTTTTAAAAAGATAAAAACAGAACCACCCTACGATCAGCACTACTTGGTATTTATCCAAAGGACACAAAAATACAGATTCGAAGGAGTACAGCTAAGTTATGGAGAGCGCCCAAAGGTCCACTGACTGATGAATAAAGACGTGTGTACATGTACACACACACACACAATCACACACAATGGAATATTACTCAGCCATCAAAAAGAATGAAATCTTGCCATTTGCAAAGATGTGAATGGAGCTAGAATGTATTATGTATGCTAAGCAAAATAAGTCAGAGAAAGACAAATAACATTATTTCCCTCATGTGGAAATTAACAAAACAGATGAACATATGGGAGGGAGGAGAAAAAAAAAGGGAAACAAACGACAAGACTCATTTTTTTTTAATTTTTTTAATATTTATTTTTTAGAGAGAGACAGAGTATGAGCAGGGGAGGGGCACAGACAGAGGGAGACACAGAATCTGAAGCAGGCTCCAGACTCTGAGCTATTAGCACAGAGTCTGACACAGGGCTTGAACTCAGGAACTGTGAGATCATGACCTGAGCCGAAGTCAGAGGCTTAAACGACTGAGCCACCCAGGCGCCCCACAATGAGAGACTCTTAAAGACAGAGAACAAACAGGGTAAATGGAGAGAGGTGGGCGGGGGATAGGCTAGAGGAATGATGGGTAGGTACTAAGGAGTGCACTTGTTATGACGAGCACTGGATGTTGTATGTAAGTGATGAATCACTGGATTCTACTCCTGAAACCGATATTGCACTGTAGGTTGACTAACTAGAATTTAATTTTTTTAGATGTTTATTTATTTTTGAGAGAGACAGGGTGTGAGCAAAGAAGGGACAGAGAGAGAGAGAGAGAGAGAGAGAGAGATACAGAATCTGAAGCGGACTCCAGGCTCCAAGCTGTCAGCACAGAGCCCAAAGCAAGGCTCGAAACCAGGAACTATGATCATGACCTGAGCTGAAGTCAGATGCTTAACTGAGTGAGCCACCCAGGCACCCCTAACTAGAATTTAAATAAAATTTTGAAAGGGAGAGAGGGAGGGAGGGAGGGAAACACAAGAAAAACAACATTATGACCTCTGCAGGAGCAATGCTACAGAAAACCTGTATTTTTGCTTGACCCAATAATTCTTTCTTTCTTTCTTTCTTTCTTTCTTTCTTTCTTTCTTTCTTTCTTTCTTTCTTTCTTTCTTTTTCTTTTTTTTATGTTTTACTTATTACCAAATTTTGAATCTCCTTAGGGGCATTTATAGACTTTTTTTAACCAAAAAATTGTATTTTTTAGTGCCTTTCATGAATTAGGCCCTTCCTTTCAAGGTTATTACAGGTTTCAACTGACAGTATAGAAATAGACTATATAACTAACTACAGTCCCACATCAAGATAATAACAACACCTGAAAAGTTAACTCAAAATGTTCTGTTTTTACTTTGGCTTTACAAAGTAAAAAACAGTTGAGCTGCCAATGTGTTATCTCACACATTAACATTAGATGTTTTGTTTTTCTCCATTTTTTTGAAACAAAAAAAAAGAAAAAAAATTTTAATATTACACCGATTCCTTCAACTCTTACCCCAAATCCCTCCCTCACACTCCAAACAACCTAGGCATCAAATCATCTCTTTTCTCCATTGATTTTACACAAACTATTATGTAGCATTCAAGGCTTTCTATTTTGTACTACAGTTATATGCACACACATCTTGTCTCTTCCTTCTAACCCAAGTTCTTTAAGGATTAGGTCTGTGAATGATTAATTTGTAACACATACATCGTATCCTCAAACAGTTTTCAATGAATGAAGAGAAAAATAAGAAAAGACTGCTAATGCCATTATCTGATATACAGAACAACAAAAGAAGAGGTCTGTCCAGGAGAAAATAATGAGTTTTCTAGTAAATATTTTGGGTTTGTAAATCCATGTAGTTGTTTGGTCACCATCCAGAAATATATATATTTTTTAAGTTTATTTATTTTGAGAGAGCACAAGTGTCCATGTGTGTGCAGGGGAGGAGCAAAAAGAGAGGAGAGACAGAAAGAATCCTAAGCAGGCTCTGCACTCTTAGTGCAGAGCTGGACACAGGGCTCAAACTCACGAACCACGAGATCATGACCTGAACTGAAATTGAGTTGGAGGCTTAACCAATTGAGCCACCCAGGCACCCCTAGAAATACTCTATTCCAGACCTAAAGACATATACTTGATGAGGATCATCCAATTGCTGCAATTTTCTACAGGGAAATTTCTCTCTGCTAATGGCTGTAGGTATCCATCAAGATGAACAAGAGTGCAATATCCCATATGTACACATAAATAAAGAGATTTACTGTAAGATATTGGCTCCTGTGATTATAGAGGCTGACGTCTCAAGTTCTGCAGTTGGCAAATTAGAGACCCCAGAGACAATGGTATAGTTCCCATCTTAATCCAGCAGAATCAAGATCCGGGAAGAGTTGATGTTTCAGTGGGGAGTCCAAAGACAGGAAAAAACACACGTTCTATCTAGCTCAAAGGCAGTCAGGCTGGCCAAATTTCCCCTTATTTGCTGTAGGGTCAGCCACTTTGCTCTCTCTCTTCAGGCCTTCAACTGGTTGGATGAGGTCCACCCACATGAGGGAGAGCACTCAGTGTACTGATTCAAATGTTAATCTCATCCAGAAAGACCCTTACAGACAAACCCAGATTAATGTTTGATGGCTGGATAGTGAATATGGTCACTAGATTGGCAATTGGTATTCATTTTACCAGAAACAAGTTTCTGCAATATGATAAAAATAAGAGAAGATGGTGAGAGACTGGAAAGGCAGTAAGTACAAATTCTTCTTTAAAGAGTAATGGTAGAAAATACTCTGGGGAGACAGGAACAAGAAAAGGGGAAAGAGTTAAGTTTTGGAAAATGGAAGGAATATCTCTTACATCCAAACCAGAAAGAAGAGGCAAATCTGAGGTTGGCAAGTCCATACAAAGAAAGGTCTTGGGGCACCTGGGTGGCTCAGTCGGTTAAGCGTCAGACTCTTGGTTTCAACTCAGGTTTCATGGTTCATGGGTTCGAGCCCTGCATCGGGATCCATGCTGACATCATGGAGACCACTTAGGATCCTCTCTCTCCCTCCCTCCCTGCCCCTCCCCCATTCGCACATGTGTGAACTCTCTCTCTCTCAAAATAAATAAATACATACATACATACATACATACATACATACAAACTTTAGGAGCCCCTGGGTGGCTCAGTTCATTAAGCATTTGACTTCAGCTCAGGTCATGATCTCATGGTTCACGAGTTCAAGCTCCACATCAGGTTCTCTGCTGTCAACACAAAGTCTGTTTCGGATCTTCTGTCATGCTCTCCCTCTGCCCCTACCCCACTGGTTCTCTACCCGCCCCCAAAATAAATAAACAAACTTAAAAAAAAAAAAAAAAAACTTAAAAAGAATTTAAAAATGATCTTGACCTCAGTATTTAAAAAAAAAAAAAAAAAAAAAAAAAAGTTAGTGAGGCCATCTACCAGAGGAGGTAGAATGGGTGGATTAAGGAAAGTGATGGAGGTTTGAAATAATTCACAAAACTGTCAGTGCATACTTTGTAAAGCAGTTATAAAAATATAGGAAAGCTTTACGCCTACACAAATGCAAGGTTTATGCTTTATTGTCCCAGAAATTAGACTGAACGCACAAATTTCCAATAAATGTACTTTACCATTAAAGATATATGTGGGTGGGTGGGTGGGTGGGTGTGGGTGTGTGTGGGTGTGGGTGTATACCCACACCCACACACACCCACACCCACCCACCCACATATATATGTCAGTTACTATTCAGAACAAAGTTAATCACTTTCTTATTTGAATTTTTACAAAATTTTAGAGTCTTCAGTAAGCTATTCAAATATTGTATTACCTTCAGCTAGACAATGAAAAATCACATCTTGTTCGTTTCCCTCATTTAAAAAAATTTTTTTGATGTTTATTTCTATTTGAAAGAGAGAGAAACAGAGCACAAGCAAGGGAAGGTCAGAGAGAGAGGGAGACAGAATCCAAAGCGGGCTCCAGGCTATCAGCACAGAGCCAGACGCAGGGCTCGGATTCATGAACCACGAGATCATGACCTGAGCCAAGTCGGACACTTGACCGACTGAGCCACTCAGATGCCCCATCAAGTTTCCCTCTTCTTTAAAATTAATGATAGACATTCTGCCAATGAAGATATGTATGTTTATAATGTTAATACAATTAACTTTTAAAAAGAGCCAATATCCACAATATCCACAGAACTTTGCAAAACAAGTTCCATGAAAATAATTTGACTAAAACCTCTGCAATCTGTTCAAAGTAGCTAAATTTATAGTTATTAGTCTGATTAAGTAAAGTTGTCATAAAACAGTTTTAAATACCATGCTGCCTTTTCCTGGTACTGGTCACAAAAAATTTGAACTAAAGTATTTAGATTATTATTAACAAAAGACACTAGAAGGAAACAGGAAGTAAGCTTGCTGAGTAAGAAGAAAAACACCCTTCTGAGTTTTTACCACAAAGCATAAAATTCTTACAGGAAATGAATACTTGAGCATGTAAAGTAATTATAAAGAACAGGCACTGCAATCTTACTTCCAAATAAAAGATATGAATCTTAGAGAAAAGTTTTTAAATAAAATGGTGTGTGAAAGATTAAAAGCTCCATGCCTGTTTGTGCCACAGACTTCCAAAGTCAGTCTATTATTACTGCTCTGTTTACCTGCTCCTTTTGGCTTAAATCAAACCAAACTTTATCTTCATGGACACAAACAAAATGATGAAATCTTAGTGTTAATACACGGGCTTAAAACTTTCCTTTGAATATAAAAATTATTTTATAGCATTTGTAATAAGTGCACACCAAACCTCTGATTGAAGACTTCAGATAATAGTGCACTGAACTGAGAACCTGAGAGGAACCATCATTATTAAATGGCTATTTGTAAGCTCTATTGTCAATATTTAACTATAAAACCAGCCTCCTTTAATTTTCTTTCTTTTTAAAAAACAATTTGTTTTAATGTTTATTTATTTTTGAGACAGAGAAAGACAGAGCATGAACGGGGGAGGGTCAGAGAGAGGGAGACACAGAATCTGAAGCAGGCTCCAGGCTCCGAGCTGTCAGCACAGAGCCCAAGGAGGGGCTTGAACTCACAGACCGTGAAATCATTACCTGAGCTGAAGCCAGACACTTAACCAACTAAGCCACCCAGGCACCCCTTTTAATTTTCTTTCTAGTTGGTCCTAGGTTCTACTTTCTGGGACAATGGACTTTTTTAATTTTTTTAAGTTTATTTACTTATTTTGGGAGAGAAAGAGAGAACAAGCAGGGGAGGAAGAGAGAGAGAGAGAGAGAGAGAGAGAGAGAGAGAGAGAGAGAGAGAGAGAGAGAGAGAATGAGAATCCAAAGCAGGCTCTGCACTGTTAGTGCACAACCCAATAGGGGGCTCAAATCCAGGAACCGTGAGATCATGACCTGAGCAGAAATCAAGAGTTGGACGCTTAACTGACTGAGCCACCCAGGCACACCTGAAACAATGGATGTTAAAATTAAGTTACTAAATTGAATTTCTCAATTTACACTGAAAAATATAAACAGGATTTGCTTAATTTTAACCTTTCTATACAGTTAAAGTAAAGCTATTCTGTATTTCAACTTTCAGCACTTGCTACCACTAGTCTGTTAAAATTCAGCACAAAGTACTACTTAATGTAACACAATGGTAACATAATATATTGAAAATTTTAGTACATTTCATCTTTTTTTCTTTTTACAGGAATACTATGATTTTCAGTTATTCCACTTGATGAATTGGTTTGAGGAACTAACTATGTCCAAAATACAAAACTTTAAAAGAAAGAAAGAAAAAAAAGTCCACTTTCTCTTACATGGGAACTTTCCAAACTTTAAATATTATTCCTGAAAGGAACCTCAGAAATCATTTAGTCTAACTAATGAGGGACAGAAGCAGAAAAATGGTCACCTTTTCTGGACCCTAGTCCAGAAAGCTAAGGGTCAAATACATGCTGGTTGCTACACACAAGGGTCTCATGACTGACTGTAAATCTCACCAATAGTTAATATTGAATTGAATTGAATGATAAGCACCAGAGAAATGTTATAAAAGTAGTTTTACTAGTAGAAATTCTATGATCTAATACTCCCTGCATGTCCCGTCTCCCTTGAGCACACAGCATATCACCACCAGCTTCATACAACAAAAAGTACAGCTCTTTCTGTCTACAGGTCCTGTCCCCATGCTACTTAATAAACTGCATCATAAAATGTCTCAAGAATTCTTGGACTGTTGTGTGCAAGGATGTCCTAACATTTTTGATGGCCCATACAGGGACAACACAGTGAATCCAAGAGCACTGGTACAACCTGAGAAGTCGTCTTTACTCCTAGTCTTTGTTTCCCATCTGTTCTTTTTCTTTTTCAGGGATGTCCTGAATAGTATGACCCTTCAGAACATGTCTTGCCGGAGTGCTTAGGAGAGAACCTCTTGCTTGTGGCTATACTACGGGAAGGGACAAACTCCTGTCGCCCAGCTGGGCACCAGTACTTTGGCCATAATGGCATTGGGCTCAGAAATCAGGCTCTCCCTGTTTTACCTTTTCTTTTAATACTTGTATTATTCCTAGGCATGGAACAGGCATATATGTCGTTAGGATAGCCACCGCTCTCAAGATTCCCATGTAAGGTTTCCTTCTAAACCTGATATAATCCCTTGATAAGCATAAAATCCAAGATATGTCTAATCGAGTGCTTCCAGAAAGGGATCAGTGGGGCACTCACCCAATGGAGGATCACTCCCTTGGGACTGGATTATGGCTAAAGCTCATGAGAAAGTTTCCCAGATTAGGCAGGAGTTCCATCTTTTCATTTTATCATGTCTTTCATTTGTCCTTCCCCATGGACTGTTTGGCGTTTTCAGTCCTGCCCTCAGATTGAAAGTACTTCTAACTTAGATATAGGACACATAACATGATATAAAATAGCTGCCCCATATTAACAAAGTCCAAGACCTCTACTCCATCCATTGATACTAGATCTAGATGCTAACAAAGGTATTATTATTGGTTGCCAAATATATCAACTCTTTCAAAATGGAAAGAGGCAGCCCCAATCTCTCCAGCATTTCTATCCATTCACTGTCACCTACTGTAGCCTAGGATGCAGCAGGGAAGTGAAGAAAGGTCCAACAACGCTTCAAGTGGCACAAAGGTGTCAGAGTGGCTGAGAATGAGGGATACTTCCCGCCACTCTGAACCCCAGGAACCTTTGGCAATATTCCTGATGGGATGCCATTTGGAAACCAAGGGGGATTTTGGTAATGGACTCTTAGTTAATGTACTCTCTTCATTTTATAGGAATTAAATATGGGATCAACTTCCTCAACCCCAAAGGATACCCCTTTGGGCTGTCTCCTAGCACATTGGAGTCAATTTAGACAAAAGGATTAAAAAAAAATTTTTTTAATGTTTATTTATATTTGAGAGAGAGAGAGAGAGAGAGAGAGAGAGAGAGAGAGAGAGAGAGAAATGAGTGAGCAGGGGAGGGGCAGAGGAAGACAAAGATAGAATCTGAAGCCGACTCCAGGCTCTGAGCTGTCAGCACAGAGCCAGCCTTAAGGCTTGAACTCACAAGCCCTGAGATCATGACCCAGCCAAAGTCATATGCCTAATCAACTGAGCCACCCAGGTGCCCCTAGACAAAAGGATTTAAAGAAGTACTTCATCTTCTTCTGTAATAATGCCTGGCCTCAATATTCTCTGGAGGATGATGAAAAATGCCCATTAACAGGTCCTTAAACTTTAATACTATTTACCAATTAGACCTTTTTTGCAGGCATCATGGGAAATGGACTGAAGGGCCCTACATCCAGACCTTGATGACACTGAGTCAGGATCCTAATCTAAGAGAGATTTGTAGGATGTGCCTGGTAAGATTCCAGGCCCCCCCACCTTTAGATGTTTTATTTTATTTTGAATGTTTATTTATTTTGAGAGCAAGTGGGGGACGGGCAGAAAGAGTGGGAAAGAGAGAGAATCCCAAGCAGGCTTCATGCTGACAGCGCAGAAACCAACTCGGGGCTTGATCTCATGAACGCTGGGATCATTACGTGAGCCAAAATCACGAGTTGGACACTTAACCAACTGAGCCACCCAGGCGCCCCTAGATATTTAAATGATGATTGTTTAAATAGACCATCCAAGGGGCACTTGGGTGGCTCAGTCAGTTAAGCATCTGACTCTTGGGCTCAGGTCATGATCTCACAGTTTGTGGGTTCAAGACCCACAGAGGACTCCACACTGACAGTGTGAAGCCTGCTTGGGATCCTCTCTCTTCCCCTCTCTCTCTGCCCCTCCCCCCACACTCTCTCAAAAATAAATAGACTTTTAAAAAATGCAGAACACAATGTGCCAACTACAGTTAAAAAAATAAATATATAACACACAGTTAAATGTAAAAATAAATAAATAAATAGATAGATAAATAAATAAATAAATAAAATAGACCACTCAATCAAAGAAACCAATTGAGTCAGACAAATCAATCAGCAGAAGAAAAAGTCACAATAAGCCCACATGCGAGCCCAGACCCTTAATAACTCCCCCTCCATATAAACCTTTGGAGCCTTCTGCTCCAAGCCCAGTGGGATGTACTAGAAGTAGAACATCATACCTATCAAACACTCAGACTAAGGCAGGACTGTATCCACTTTGGGAAGCAGCAAACAGGGAAATGGGCACAATTAAGGTACATGTCCCATTTTCTATGTCAGATCTGGCACAAATAAAACAACTAGGATGATACTCAGAGGATCCACATAAGTTTATAGATGTATTTCACCAGGTGTCTCTACTATTTGATTTATCCTGTCAGGATATCTATATTATTCTAATGCACTGTTGTACCCCAGAAGAAAAGGCCTAAATTTGGGCTAGGACACAAGAATTTGCAGATAAGCTGGGTGACCAGGGATAGAAATCATTATCTAGTAGGAGGAGACACTCACTGTTCCTAATGCCGAGCCTCAATGGAACTACCAAAAGGACAGACCTGGCAGGGGAAGATGAGACCATATGGTCATGTGTTTACTGGAGGGAATGAAAAGAGGATTTTCTAAACCTGTCAATTTTTATAAAATTAAGGAAGTAACCCAGGCAAATGATGAAAATCCAGCCTTATTTTTGGGGTTTTTAATAGAATAAATTGGTAAATATATAAATTTAGACTCAGCCACACCAGAAAGGCTGGTTATCCTAAATAGGCATTTTATAAGCCAGTCAGCACCAGATATTCACCATAAATTGGCAAAAATGGCCCTAGGTCCTCAAACTTCAACCCAGTGGAACAACCTGAAGAGAGCATGACAGGGCCCTGAGATTGGTCTGGCTCCCCTGAACATAATGATGGCTGAGCTCCATGTTACCCTGGATGTGGGAGTAAGTTAAATTCATTGATTTTCTTATTGATACAGGAGCCACTCACTCTGCCCTTATTTAGCATTCCAGTCCGACCTGTCTTTCTAAAATTACTAGAATAGAAGGAGAAGGAGAACCTAAATCATGCTTACAAACTTTTCTTGTAACTTGTAAACATAGAGACCAAGTAATTACCCATTCTTTTCTGGTTCTCCCTTCCTGTCCCACTCCCCTACTGGGAAGGGACCTCATGTTTAAGTTGGGAAGCCAGTTCAAACTAACTAGACAGGAGGATGGTCTCCTCTCTAAGGGCTGAAGAAAAACTGGACATCCACCTGGAATTCCCCCTAACATTTGGGAACATGTAGATCCCCAAATTTGGAATTATGATATCCCAGGGAAGGCAATAGTCCATCCCATCAAAACAGCTCTAAAGGATCTTGCTATTATTGCACACAGAAAACAATATCCTCTTAAGACAGAAGTCAGGGCTGGATTCTAACCACTCATAGATAAATTTCTTACAAATGAAATTCTTAAACTTTGCCAGTCCCCTTATAATACTCCCATTTTGCCTGTTAAGCCTAATGGAGAGGGGTGCCTGGCTGGCCCAGTTGGTGGAGCACACAACTCTTAATCTTAGGGTTGTAAATTTGAGCGCCACGTTGGGTGCGGAGATTAAAAATAAAATGTTTAGGGGCGCCTGGGTGGCTTAGTCGGTTGAGTGTCTGACTTCGGCTCAGGTCACAATCTCACGGTCTGTGAGTTCGAGCCCCGCATCGGGCTCTGTGCTGACAGCTCAGAGCCTGGAGCCTGCTTCGGATTCTGTGTTTCCCTCTCTCTCTGCTCCTCCCCTGCTCATGCTCTGTCTCTCTCTCTGTCAAAAATTAAAAAACATTAAAAAAATTTAAAAATAAAATGTTTAAGGGGCACCTGGGTTGCTCAGTTGGTTAAATGTCCAACTCTTGATTTTGGCTAGATCATGATCTCATGGTTTGTGAGATGGGAGTCTTGCATCAGGCTCTGTGCTGACAGTATGGAGCCTGCTTGGGATTCTCTCTTGCTCTCTGCTCCTCCCACCCCCACACCCTCTCAAAATAAACAAACATTTAAAAAAATGTTTGTTTGTTTTTTTAAATAGAAACCTAATGGCCAGTACAGAATGGTACAAGACCTCAGAGTAATAAATGAAGCTATAGTCCTTATTCACCCTAGAGTGACAAACACTTATACTGTACTGACTCAAACTTCGGGCAATACAGAAAGGTGTATGGCTTACAGTGCTTGATTTAAAGCATTTCTCCTTTTGTATCCCCTTAAGTGAAGAGGTCCAGCCTCTACTGACCTTTGAATGGACTCCAGTAGGAGAACATCAAGCATGCCAGCTTACATGGACAGTCCTACCACAGGGATTTAGAGAAGAGTCCCCATTTGTCTGGCAGTACACTCAGCAGAGAGTTTAGAGACCTTACACTGCCTCAGGGAATAACAGTACAATATGTGGATGATATTTTAATATGAAGCTCCATGAAAGAGGTCTCAGACAATAATTCTATTGTTGTACTAAACTTTCTTAGAGAGACAGGATACCAAGAACAGTCTAAAAAGGCTCAAACTTCTAAACAGAAATATGGGATATGAATTAACTACTGGATAGCATTCCCTGCCAATTGAGAGAAAAAGAGCTATAACAGAATTGGAACCTCCTGTCACATAAAACCAACTCCAAACCTTTACAGGAATGCCTAGATTTTGCCACCTACAGATCCCAGAGCTCGGAGTCCTAGCCAAATTTCCATATGAAGCCACTAGAGGACCAGATAAAGAGCCTTCAAAATGGGATAAAGAACAACAAGGGATCTTTCAACAACTAAAAATTAAACTACCCTCTGCTAGCTCTACCTCTACCAAACTTAGAAAAGCCATTTATTTACCCTATTCCTTGCTGAAAAAAGAAGCCACGCCTTAGCCCCTAACATGAAAACTAGGGCATTAGTTGAAACCTGCAGGATATTTTTCCAAATCCATTGACAATGTAGCCCAAGGATGGCCACCTTGCCTTTAGGAGCAGTAGCAGCTACTGCACTACCAGTAGAAGCATCTAAACTTCCGATGGGAAAGCCATTGACTGTGACAACCTCTCATCAGGTTCAAAGAATTTCAGAAACTAAAGGTCATCAATGGATGACAGGGGATGACTAAATATCAAGCTATACTTTTATACTCCCCTGACACTGTTCTCAAAACCTGTCAAACCCTAAATCTGACATCTGTCATACCTGGACCAGACTATGCTATTATGTTTGAATATGACTAGAACTAGTCTATTCCACCATCCAGATCTAGCAATAGGTAACACCGATAGTTGGTTTCCATACAGTAGTTTTATAGAAAGAAGACAAAGAAAGGCTGGCTAGGCAAATATTAGTTTAATGAAAACTATTGAGGCCATTACTGATCAACACTTAAGCTCAAAATGTCATACAGCACAAGAAGGCCCTTGATAAATACACAAATAAGGCCTTAAATGACTCTGAAAATAGCATTACATTATTAAATGTTGAAATCACCCATATGCGTAAAGCAGTTCTACAAAATAGAATGGCATTAGATGTCTTAACAGCAGATGGTACTATGACAAATATTAAAAATAAGGAGGAAAAGATGTATGCAGGGAGCAATGAAAGAAAGGCATGTGGGTATCACAGCCCTGTCCTCACCAAAGGAAAGGGTGGAGAAAATATCAGTTGAACTGTAAGTGACCAGTCTAAAGACGGAAAAAAGGAAAGAAAAGGAAGCAGGATTTTGTAGCAAAAGCAACTTAAGTTGTGAAGAAACGGTTTCCAGGATACTTAATTTTTGTTTTGCTATTTGTCTTGTCACCTACCCAATTTCACAGGCTTCTGAAATACAGAGAAACTAACTTTAAAGTCATCTAGTCAAAAGGTTCCAAATGCTAGTCCAAAGGAGCAGGTTAGCTGCATCAAAATCACTTAAAGAAGGGAAAAAAAATGTTTTTAAGTCATCTTTTCCCTCAAATTCCAAAATATCACCACTTATTCCCACCCCCAAACACACAGTATTAGGACTGAAGAAGCCTAAACTCCTCTTCAGGGCACAGTGACATACGACTAAGTTCGGGAAGCCAATTATTTAACCCATGTTTGATAGGGAACTTATTACTTCCAAAATAGCATGTTCTATCACTAAAGGGATGGAGTGGGGGAAGTGATTTTAGAGTCACATCATGGGTCTGAACATCTGCTTTTCTTCTTACAAATAGTTCTGTGGTCTTCTTCCTAACCTCTAATGTATTGTGGAAATTTTCAGACATACAAAAGTAGAAAAAATAATATAATGAACACCCATGTATCCATCACAGCTTCAATAATTATCAACATATATATAGCCAATCTTGTTGCATCTAGAAGCACCCTATCCCCAGCTCTTCCTTCTATTAAAACTATAATTTATTACATTTCATTTACAAATTCTTCAGTATACATCTCTAAAATATAAGAGCTCATTTAACTTACAATACCATTATTATATGAAAAAATTAAGAATTCCTAAATTTCTTTACATTTCCTCAATTGTAAAATAGGTATCGGTTGCTCTGTCCTCACAGGATTCTTAGGAACTCTCTACTGTCTCAATGACCACTAAACAGAAAAAAAAGTTCAGTTTGAATATCTACACGTAGATAAAAAGAATGCAGCTCTGAGGTTCTGAGTTGTGATCCAGGATCACTGGACAGTAAATAACTCCAGTTGATCCAGAAACCTCAACTTATCTAAGATAATAACCACAATTCACCTAAACAGCTGATTTCCCTAATCCAGACTGCATAGTGTCAGACACCATCCCATGCTGTCATGCTTTGCCTATAAAAAGGAGACCCACGTTTGGGTAGGGATCTCTCCATTGGAACACTGATTCAAATGTGAATCCAGCAGTGGTCTGGCCTGAGCAGGATGGATCAGGTGAACTAGTGCCTTTAATATATTTTTAATTAAGGTAAAATTCACAGAACATAAAATTCACTGGCTTTCAATACATTCACAATGCTGTGTGGTCATCACCACTATGGTAAGAAGACTGAAATGGTCTAATTCTAGAGCATTTTCATCATCCTCCCCAAAACCCCAGTAACAATTAAAAAATCATTCCCATTCTTTCCTTCCCTGACCCCTGGAAAACACTAATCTGCTTTCTTTCTCTATGGATTTGCCATTTCTGGACATATATAAAATGAATCATACAAAACATGGTCTTTTGTGCCTGGCTTCTTTCATTTATGTTTTTATTTATTTATTTTATTTATTTATTTTTTTTAACGTTTTTATTTTATTTGTTTTTGAGACAGAGAGAGACAGAGCATGAACGGGGCAGGGGCAGAGAGAGAGGGAGACACAGAATCGGAAGCAGGCTCCAGGCTCCGAGTCATCAGCCCAGAGCCCGACGCAGGGCTCGAACTCACGGACCGTGAGATCATGACCTGAGCTGAAGTCGGACGCGTAACCAACCGAGCCACCCAGGCGCCCCTCATTTATGTTTTTAAAGTTCATCCATGTTATAACATATATCAGGACTTCACTTTTTTGTGGGTAATATTCCACTGTATGAACATACCACTTTGGTTTACCCATTCATCAGTTGATGAGGTATTTGGGTTGTTTCTACTTTGGAGCTATTATGAGTAAAGCTGCTATGAACAATCCGATTTTTAGAACGAGCAAATGACTTAAATAGACATTTTCTCCAAAAAAGATAAATGGCCAATTAAGCACATGAAAAGATACTCATCATCATTAGTCATCGGGAAATGTAAATCAAAACCATAGTGATACTGTTTCACATCCATCAGGATGGCGATAATCCAGAAAATGGAAAATAACAAGTGTTGGCAAGGATATGGAGAAACTAGAGCTCTCACACATTGCTGATGGGATGTAAAATGGTGCAGCCACTATGGAAAAGTTGAGTAGTGCCTCAGAATGCTAAATATACAATTATCAGTTCTTTTTGGTATATTTTCCCCACCCCATCTTCTTTTTTGTTTTTTGGTTGTTTTTTTTTTTTTTTTTGGTGGATGACTCATGGCTTAGTTTCTCCATCTCCTTTTAAATACTTTAGGAAATGACTGTTATTTTGGTTTTTTTTTTTTTTTTTTTTTACTTATTTTTGAGAGAACACAAGCAGGGGATGGACAGAGAGAGGGGGACAAAGGATCTGAGGCAGGCTCTGCATTGACAGCAGAGAGCCCAATGTGGGGCTCGAACTCCCAAAGCATGAGATCATGACCTGGGCTAAAGTCAGACGCTCAACCGACTGAGCCATCCAAGTGCCCAATGACTGTTATTTTGTAAAAACAAAAAGAAAACCCTCAACAATATGACAGAGATATTAAGAGAAAATAATTTGACATTATATTTAGGATATCAATTTAAAATATGGAATTAACTTGTGATTTTTTAATTGAAAGTATTAAGAGATTATGTGACTAAATTTGTAAATACTGAAAAGCTTAAAATAACATATCCTTAGTGAACTGTAGTCAAAATCCACTTATAAAACATTGCATTAGTTAAGATTTTTCTCTTTTCTGATAATGTCATCCAAAAATCTCATCTGTGTTTCCAAGCCTTCTTACTACCTGCTTCTTTCTCCAAAATGGTTTTTAAAGTCGCAATTCAACATACACCCATTCAAAATCATGCAAAATTTGCTTCTCCTTCCCTAAAGGCTAGTTGATTCCCAGCAACTAAAGAGTAACTAAGTGCTTATCTAATTAGCTGAATGATGTAATTCGCATTAAGGGGAGAATGAAACTTAAACATTCCCAAGACCCACAGATATTACAAGAGCAAAATAGAAACCTGCAATGATATACTGTATTTGGAAAGGAAAAATCTAAATTCTGCTGCCTCTCATCTGAGGGAAGACATCCTGTTCCAGCTACCCTTAACTAGTTTTTACAGATAGTAAGACAATATGAACTCAGCAACTATACCACATTTTTATTTTAATCAATATAGGTGTGGAGAGAGAGTCCTTTAATGACTTTTATGGGGTTTCCTTCCTTTCCTTCCATTCACTTATGGTTAAAAACAAAATATATGGAAAATTTTCCATAATGGGGTTAAAAACCAAAATTACTGGTTTAACCTGAAAAATAAAAGATAATGAAGAGAAAGTAGGACTATATATAATGAGCAGACATGAAGATATAAAAATTATCTTAAATGCCTATCAGTGACAGCCAGATCCTTGATTAGAGTTTAATTTATAATCCTAGAAAAAAATCTATTAATAGCAAGTAATTGTTCAACTGACCTAAACACATTTCATCCTTTACCACACAATCTAAAATTCACAGCACATTTAGGAATAAAGAAAACAAAATTCAAAATGAAAAGGATTTCTTTTACCTAATAAATTATGTATGCAAACATGAATTCTGTGTTATATTACTACATTTGAGAAGTTAGTAAGAAAAGACTATACCTGAGATATTTGGCCCTGGACTTTTGTAAACTGAGTTGTTCGAATATTTAAAGACAGGCTTCTTGTTACCGTTGCCCCAGAAAGAGATTTTCCATTCACCTTTCTTTCAAGGTGACAACTTGCTGGTGATCTCTCTTCAAGAAGAACAGCATCCCAAGGATCCTCTGCTAGTAAACCTGGAATATTTTTCTCTTCCTCGTGGTCTACCACCTCCACATTGTCCACCTTAGGTTTACTTAGAGGATCCAAGTCTAACCAGTCGAATTTACTTATATCTTCAGACTTTGGAGATACCTGTAAATTGTTGACTGTAGCTTTTGAATGTTTGATCTCCAAGTCAGTCCTCGCTTTTCCATTTTTTAAAAATTCTGATGTACTAGCTATTTTGTCAAACAGCTTTGCCATGTCAGGACTGACTACTGGATGATAGATAGGTAAGCTTCCTTGTGGATGAAAGGGTGTGGCAGGTGTCAAAGGATATGAAAAATATGGAGACTGTCCTGGAAAGCTTAAATATATAGGTTCTGTGGATGGAAAAGCAGGCATTCTTGGACTGAAGCCATTTTGGAATACAGTCTGTTTACTGCTGTAAGTTGATTGATAAATAGAAGGTAAAGTGTAAGTGGAAGGCCCTGATAACCTAGGTGGCCACTGTCCTCTCTGAATAGTAGGTCGAAGATAGACCTGTGCTGAAAACGAAGGGCTCAGAACAGGAGTAACTGGCAAGACAGGTGTTTTCCTAGTTTCGAAATTGTCATCAAGCAATAGTTTCTCAAGTTCAGCTTGCGTGAGCTTTTCTACATCAATATCTACTGCTCTTTTTTGGGTGTCAGATTCAGGAAACACCATGAGATCATAATCCTGTTTGTTATAAACTTGTGCTTTTTGTCTGGTGTTGCTTGATAACTCAAAGGCTCTCTGATTATCAGTCACTCCTCTATCCTTTTGCAGTTTTGCTAAAGCCTCTGCTTCCATCTGTAATGCTTCTTCCTTGTCCACTTCTTTTGTTCTTGTTGGTTCCAGATGTGATGAACATTGCTTAAATCCATTATTGTTGGATATCTGAGCCATGACCAAACCTCCCCTAATCTATTTTTTTCTTGTAGCTTCCAAAATAGCAAGACCTATACACAAAAATAAACATAACACTCAATTAGATTTTTTAAACACAAATTTATTTTGTTTGTAACCCACTCATATGACTTAGAATTTAAAGCCACTTACAAATAAACTATAAAATAAAATAAAATGAACAGTTGTGGGAAATGTGAGTGAAGGAACATTTTTAAAATATCTCAGGGACGCCTCAGTGGCTTAGTTAGTTAAGCGTCTGACTCTTGATTTCAGCTCAGGTTATGATCTCACAGTTGTGAGGTAGAGCCCCACATCATGCTCTGTGCTGGAAGTGCAGAGGCTGCTTGGGATTCTCAGTCTCCCCCTCTTTCTGTGCCTCTCCCACTCCCAATTGCTCTCTCTCAAAATAAACTTAAAAAAATAAGATGTTCTTTGCTCTTTAAAAATAAATATCTTATACACTGCTGAGGTAAGGGATATGCTTAGACATACATAACTTTACCTCATTCCCTGACCTAACAGGAAAGCTAGAATGGTGGATGAACTCAAGAACCTTTCACCTCAGGTGTCACAATGGCTGCTGTTAACTAATGGCACTTTGGCAGGATTCTTGGCACAAAATGCCTTGCTAGTCACATACTTTCATGAGTTTCAACATGGTTTACTGTTATGCAAATAGCAAGTCAAAATGGTTTCAATCTTTGGCTATTTGTTAAATTGTTCATAAGCCAATTAGCAATAAAAGTACCCAATACCTAGTCAATAAAGTCAAGGAACTACTAACAAAACCTCATATGAGGGGCTCCTGGGTGGCTCAATTGGCTAAGCAACCAACTCTTGATTTTGGCTCAGGTCATGATCTCACGTTTCTTGAGATCGAGTCCCACATCACGCTACGCACGGAGCCTACTTGGGATTCTCTCTCTCCCTCTCTCTCTGCCCCGACCCTGCTCACGTGCATGTGCACTCTCACTCTCTCAAAATAAACATTTTTTTAAAAAGCATCATATGAAAAATTGATTAAGGGTTTATAATCTAGAACAACTGACATAACAGATCAGCATAATGAAAGTGTTAAAGCTATAAGAAACTGCAGTACTCCATTCAAAGGTTAAATTTATGGCTGAATTTGCCACATAGTTTTGACCACGCATCTATCTGATTATCTGCAGTTAAATCTTTAGCTATAATACTAGAGTGCCTGACTGGCTCAGTTGGTAGAGCATGCAACTCTTGATCTCGGGGTTGTGAGTTCAAGCCCTACATTGGGCAGAGTTTAATTTAAAAAAGTTATAACACTAAAATTTCTCCTTTTTCAAATTGCTAAAATATTTACTCATAAACTAGAAAAATAGTTTATTAAACTTTCTCAATGATCAGCTTGTAAAAATTTAATCTTCTGCTTAAGCACAATTAAGATTAAAATTACCCTATGAAGCAAGATGACCAATTAAAGGGTTAGTTACCTACTGTGTAAAATAAGGCACATTGCTTGCTTCTAATCATTGTAATTCAGGAGTTAATTCTGGGTTCTGGAGTCACATCAGCTTGATTCATGAAGCTGTAAGTGCTTGGGCAAGTCAAACTTTTCCACATGCCTTAGTTTACTTTTAAAATGAAAAAGTACCAAAAATGCTCAACATTAGTCATCATCAGGGAAATACAACTCAAAACTACAAGGAAATACCACCTCACACCAGTCAGAATGGCTAACATGAACAACTCAGGCAACAAGAGATGTTGGCAAATATGCGGAGAAGGAAGATCTCTTTTGCACCGTTGGTGGGAATGCAAACTGGTGCAGTCACTTTGGAAAACAATATGGAGGTTCCTCAAAAAATTAAAAATAGAACTACCCTACAACCCAGGAACTGCACTACTAGGCATTTATCCAAGGGATACAGGTATGCTGTTTCGAAGGGGCACATGCACCCCCATGTTTATAGCAGCACTATCGACAATAGCCAAAGTATGGAAAGAGCTCAAATGTCTATCGACAGATGAATGGATAAAGAAGATGTGGTATATACAATGGAGTATTACCCGGCAATCAAAAAGAATGAAATCTTGCCATTTGCAACTACATGGATGAACTAGAGGGTATTAGGCTAAGCAAAATTAGAGAAAGACAAATACCATATGACTTCACTCATATCAGGACTTTAAGACACAGAACAGATGAACACAGAGAAGGGAAGCACAAATAATATAAAAACAGAGTGGGGGGGACAAAACAAAAGAGACTCTTAAATATGGAGAACAAACAGAGGGTTACTGGAGGGGTTGTGAGAGGGGGGATGGGCTAAATGGGTAAGGGGCACTAAGGAATCTACCCCTGAAATCATTGTTGCACCATATGCTAATTAACTTGGATGTAAATTTTAAAAATAAATAAATAATAAAATAAAATGAAAAAGTATCTATCTCTTAAATTATAAGGATTAAATGAAACAATGCAACTAAAAAGTGTTTATCACTGGCCTTAGGCAGAGGCATTAAATAAATGACATCTATTATTAATCTAATCTGATTCGAGATTTTAGTTTGAATACCTAGAAATGAGGAGAGCTCCTACTTACATCCTTTTTCTAGCACAGTGCTTGTCCATAGTATATGCGAAATAAAAGTTTAATGATAGAGGTAGGGAAACACCCAAAGTGAATTCAAACTAATGTAACACAAATGAGGGGCACCTGGGTGGCTCAGTCAGTTAAGCATCCGACTTTAGCTCAGGTTATGATCTCGCAGTTTGGAGGTTGGAGCCCTGCATCAGACTCTGTGCTAATAGCTCAGAGGCTGGAGCCTGCTTAACATTCTGTGTTTTCCTCCCTCTCTGCCCCTCCCCCACTCGCACTCCTGTCCCTCTCTCTCTCTCTAAAAAATAAACATTAAAAAAAATTTTTTTTAATGTAACACAAATGAAAATCCTAAATGTTGAGGTAATACTAAATAAAAAATTATTACTGATGAGGACATCAAGATATTGAAGGAAGTCACTCTTTGCAATTCTTTTATACAACTATAGTTGAACTTCTGAGGCATTTCACTGAAAATCTTTTCAAACTTTTCCCTTCTGTGGTAGAATGCAAAACTAGGCACAATGTACACTTAAAATTTGTATACTTCATTGTCCGTAAACATTTCATTTAAGAAAAAACTATGAACAAATAGACTCCTACTAAATATACATGAAGTACTCAGACAAAAGTACTGATGTCTACAATTTACTCTGAAATATATACAAAAATAATATAAATTGAGTATCTGATAGATGGATAAATACGTGATAAACCAAGTACAGGAAAATATTAATAATACAATCTAGTTGGTAGGCATATGGGTATTCATTTTGAAATCCTTTCAATTTGGCTGCATGACTAAAAATCTTCACAAAATGTTAGATGAAGAGTAAGAGATACAAATTCCTCTGATTCCAGGATACACTCTTTATAAAGTCACTTTGCTTCTCCTCACATACAGAGTGGGGCCTATTTCTCCACTTGATCTGAGCTGGCTGTGTGACTTGCTTTGACAGATACAATGTGAAAGAAGTGACACTGGGAGTTCTAAGTTCATAAGAGCCTAACTGCTTCAGCTCTTCCTGTTTTGAGTGCAGCCACTGCCCTGTGAATGCTCACGGACAATGAGAGAGCACAAGGAGAAAAAGGCCCAGCCAACAGTCATCACCAACCACAGGAGTAAAGCCACCACCTTAGACCATCCATCCACAGTTCAGATGACCAGTTACAATAATGACTGAAGGCAAGACCAGCAGAAGAAACCACCCAGCCTGAGTTCAAGCCAAATTGCTAACCCACAAAATCATTTTGGAATGGTTACATAGCAATAGATAACTGATCAACCTTTTCTCCTTACTTTTAGAAAGCAAGACTGTAGCCACTTACCAATTTAACAGCAAGTTTGTTTTAACTTCACAGCCACCACTACCCACCTTATTTCACGTGTCCTCAGAGAATGAAGAGTTCCCTTTTCCTGCCTAACTCTGACGCCTTCTACTTATATCCTAATTCTCACTGAATTCTCCTATTTATCAGTGTTGCCTTCTTTGCATTATTAATTTGCTTCTGCTCCTTTGCCATAAGAATGCCATAAGAATGCTCAAGTTTTCTCCATACCGAGGTGGAAAAGAGTCTTAACATTCCTCTTTAGACTCCAATAGCTTCCATTTTAATTCTCTCCTTTCACTGCCAAACTTCTCAGATGAGTGACCTAGAAAGTCCTTTCTTATACTCATTCTGCCTTGGAAAAATTATACTTATCCTTCAGGGCCCAAATCAAATATAGCCACCTGTCTGAAGCTTTTCTTAAGTAGCTCCTATTAGAAACCATTTTTTTAGGGGCGCCTGGATGGCTCAGTCAGTTGAGCTCCTGACTTCGGCTCAGGTCATGATCTTGTGGTTTATAAGTTTGCCCACTTTGGGCTCACTGCTGTCAGCCTGTCAGTGGAAGGCCACTTTGGATCCTCTGTCCCCCTCTCTCTGCCCCTCCCCTCCTTGTACTCTCTCAAAAATAAACACTGAAAAAAAAAACTATCTTTTTAGCTCAAATAAAATTTTTATCTTCATTTTTATAGACTTTATGCTGTTTTTGCCCCCTCAGTATCCTTTCTTCTAGTAGGCAGAAATCTGTATCTTCTTTTTTAGAACTTAGTCATCTCCCTTTTGTTCCATCTAGTTCAAAAAGGGCTGGAACATCCTTACTCCCCCCTCTCCCACTCCCAACCACACCAAAGGATCCAAGTCTGGCCAAACAGACTTAATCCCAAGACTTCTGAAACTATTTAGAAAGGAAGCCCATCACTGAAGTTGCTGAACTTATGGGATGTAAGCCTGGCACTGCTGTGGCCATCTTTGCCACCACTGAAGGAGATGCTGCCTGAGAATGGACCGAAGCCAGAAAAGAGCAGAGCTATGTATAAGTAAAATGAAACAGATTCTGAATATTACATTAAGTGTCTGGATCCAACCCTTGTCCAAGGCTAGTCTTTTCATTTATGTAAGTCAATAAATTCCTCTTTGCTTAAGCTGGTTTAACATTACTTTCTCCAGTAACAACTAAAAACTTAACACAGAATCTATAATTTGTATGTCTATAAGGGCGCCTGGGTGGCTCAGTCAGTTGAGCGACTGACTTCAGCTCAGGTCATGATCTCGTGGTCTGTGGGTTCGAGCCCCACATCAGGCTCTGTGCTGACAGCTCAGAGCCTGGAGCCTGCTTCGGATTCTGTGCCTCCCTCTCTCTCTGCCCCTCCCCCACACATGCTCCATGTCTCTCTCTTTCTGTCAAAAATAAATAAACATTAAAAAAAAATTTATAATTGTATGTCTACCCAACAGACTAGAATAAGCTTAAGTGCAGAAACCTACTTTGTTTTCCTTTTCTTCTGCCCCACAACATTTAAAACCACCCTGCTTAATAAATACAGAGTTAAATTTAATGACCACATATTTTAAAGAATGGAATAAGAGCTATCAGTATTGCTTTCTGCAAAGAGAAAGCAATACCGACTTGCAATTCATTTTCCACAAGCAAATGCCTATTTATTTAAGTAGTTTCCTGGCTACCATATTTGGTAATGATAGGACATTGTTCTTAAAGAGGAAATCTGGATTTTTTAAGTGAGCTTGAGATACAGTTTATTCAACAGAAAACACACTTACTCCAAATATTTTAAATTAATGTTACCTCTTATTTACTAACAAAGGTATAAAATAAATAGCTTGAAAAATATTTTAACAGTAAATGTGGTATTTTTCATATCAATTCATTTGCTTGCTCTATCCCTAGTATCAACCCAAAGCAGCACATGCTAAACTAAATTCAAGTCTAAGCAGTAAAAGTGAACTGTTAACAGCTGAATTACCATATTTTAGCTTTCCAAAAAATTATCATGCATGTATACTCAAATGGTAATAAAGGATTTGAAAGACTGTCCAAAAGTAACCCAGTGCTTCAGCTATTTTTCTGAGGCTGCTACACTGACATGCTCCATTAATTTTTTAAAATCAAAACTTCATTTGATGACAAACATTTATCAGGAAACAACTTTTGCACATGCTAATTCAAAATGCAAACTTTAATGCTAATGTTCTCCTAATTCAAGCTGGAAAATACAATATAACTAGTTTTTGAATGATGATTGTATACCATCTGCCAAAAATTTTCCAACATAGAGTAATCCAGTGATGATCACAAGGCTGTAGCTGCTTTAAATTGTTCAAAAGACGGCAATTAAACTATTCAGTTAAACTTTGGGATACATTTGCAGATCCAAAAGAATTAATTTAAAAGCTCTTGGCTTCTTCTGTGGTAGACATTCATTTACAATTTAAATTTAAATCTCAGAAAAAAATAAAACCAGTCCTGCTACCCATCTAAATGCTTTCTGATCTTAAAATTCAAGATACATAAGAAAACAGAGAAACAATGATTTGAGTTCAACCATGCAAATATTTCTCCACTAAAATGAAAGTGAATCTCAAAGGAAAATAAATTATGGTACCCAACTGAATACTGTGCTACCATTAAAAATAATAATATCAACACTGCAATAACCATGGAAAATATTTGTTAAAACTGTAGCAAGTATCTACATATCTATACATACCTACAGATAGAGGTATGTAGATACTTGCTGCCAAACACTGCTAAAAGCAATATATTAACTAATTTAATCCTCACAAATTATATTAAGTAGCTACTATTATCCCTACATACAAATGAAAAACTTTTGTACAAATTATATAATCTGCCCAAGTTCACAGTAGCTAGCAAGTGATGAGATCAGGACTCAAATCCAGGCAGCGCTAATTCACTACAATATATTTTTATGTTAATAGTTATCTGAAATAAGTGTCTAAACATACCTTATCTATTATAAATACCAACTTCTTCCTCAAGGCTATGGTTATTTCTCTCTGCATTAATAAATAGATTTTACTGTTTTGTTTAATTCTATCATGAAGTGATTAATACTGCTATTTAATAATGTGCCATTTTATTAATTTATTCTCACCACATGACTAGCAAACTTATCATTTCACTGAGGTTATGAATTCACTCTCAGACTTCTACTGTAGTTGTTGAATGAATGCCTCAAAGACTGGGAAACGTAAGACACCATTGTCTTTATCAAAAAGAAGCTCAAATTCTGCAACAAACAAAAAACCAGACTAAAAGGGCTTTTTTTATTTTTTTAAGTTTATTTATTTTTGAGTGGGGGGAGCTGGGTGGGGGCAGACAGAAACAGAGACACAACATCGGAAGCAGGCTCCAGGCTCTGAGCTGTCAGCACAGAGCCTGACACAGGGCCCGAACTCATGAACCACGAGACCATGACCTGAGCTGAAGTTGGACGCTTAACCAACTGAGCCACCCAGGTGCCCCTAAAAGGGCTTATTTATTAATAATTCAACTAAAACTGAAAAATCACGTGGCTGAGTTCAGAATAAACAAGCGGTGGCAGAAAAAATTATTTTGGAAACTGGGAGTAGGAAATGGCAACAGAAAACTAAAAATAGAAGAGGAGGGGTGCTTGACTGGCTCAGTCGGTGGAGCATACAACTAACTCTTGATCTCAGGATTGTTAGTTCAAGTCCCACATTGGGTGTAGAGATTACTTAAAAAAGTAAAAATCTTAAATAAAATTTAAAAAAAATAAAAATAGGAGAGGAGCTTCATCTCTTCTAAAAGGAAAAACCCCAGTAGACAAGATAACATTCTCCTATCTCTGTGATTCACAGAGGGAAAAAATTAATCTAACAAAAGTAACCAAGCACTTTGGTTATTAGGCACTATACAACTCTGTTAAAAAGAGAAAATGTAGGAATGTCCAGGTGTTGGGTGAGATTAGGGTAGAGCAGCACAGCACTATTCCACAGGAGTGGAATGCAAGCCACATACTGAATTAAAAATTTTTTACAACTACATTAATGAAAATAAACAGATGAAATTATTAATAATATATTTAATCCAATTATCCAAAATACTGTCATTTCAATAAGTAAGCAATTATAAAAATATGAATGGGACATTTTACATTCTTTTCTCATACTAAGTCTTCAAAATGTGGTATATATTTTATTTCAGATTACACATTTCAACTTAGACTAGCCATATTTCAAGTGCTCAAAAGCCAAAGGTGGCTATTGGCCAACTTAAGGCTAGAATTTATAAGGAAAGGAACAAAAAGCAAGGTGAACAAGCATCACTAATTTCTGGATAAGAAAAAATTTACCTTCCCAAAAGTCATCCCTTCCCTCAAGTCAATAAAATATCTCCAATGCCTATTACTTAATTTTCAGGGGAAGAAAAATTTTAAGTCCCATAGATAACATACATCCTTTTCATTAAGGTCTATCCTAACATTTTTGGTAAATTTTGTATTTTTAAAGTATATAATTTCTAATAGTTCTACAATTAGCAAATTGTTAACACTTCATAGATAAATGTGTTTACAATCAACCAAACAGGATTACAAAATTACAAAAAGATTAACTATTTAACTGTTTAAAAAAAAGAATCAAAACCAAAATAACTCGTGGAATTCCTAGTTAACCTCAGCAAAAAGAAGGCCACCCTAATAGGATTTGAAGCCATGAGAATATTTAAATACATATTCATGGATGGTTCAGTAAGTTAAGCTTATGGCTCTTTATTTTAGCTCAGGTCATGATCTCACAGTTAATGACTTCTTGGGGCACCTGGGTGACTCAGTAGGTTAAGTTTCTGGCTCTTGATTTTGGGTCAGGTCATGACCTCACAGAGTTCATGAGATCAAGCCCCTCGGTGGGCTCTACACTGACAGCCACAGCCTGCTTGGGATTCTCTTTCCTCTCTCATGCAGAAGTGTGTTCTCTCTCTCTCTCTCTCTCAAAATAAATAAATAAATAAACATGTTAAACAAAAATAAGGGGGACTTATTTGCCTGGGGGACTCGGTTAAGCATCCACCTCTTGATATCGGCTCAGGTCATGAAAGGAGATCAGCCCCACATCTGCACCGTCAGCACAGGGCCTGCTTGGGATTCTCTTGCTCTTGCTCTCTATCTCTCTGTCCTTCTGTCCCTCTCCCCTGCTTGCGCTCTAAAATAAAACAATAATTTTTGACAAGGTGATTCTAAAATTTATTCAGTAACCAAAAGGGCCAAAATAGCCAAAAACCTCTTGAAAAAGAACAAGGTGTGAGGATTTGCTCTACCCAATAAAGATTAATTACAAAGCTAATTTTATTTAAGATAGTATGGTATTTATGCAGGAAGAGATAAATTTAATAAAGAACAGGCTAAGAGGTCAAAAACAGAAACACAACTACAAAGACACCCGATTTAAGACAAGTAGCATATCAGAGCACAGGGAAAGAACTGTCTTTTTAATACATTAAGCCAGAACAAATGGAGGGGAAATGAAATGGGACTCCCACTTCACTCCTTAAGCAAAATTCAACTGGAGACAAACCAAACGTCTGTGAAAGGAAGAACTATAAAGCTTTAGAATCAGAGAATGGAAAAATTTCTTAAACAAGACAGAAAGCACTAACCGTAAGAGAAAAATAATTTGACTATAGTAAAATCCAGAACTTTTATCAAAAGACACCAAAGAGAATGATAAAAACAAGCCACAAAAAAGGAGATATTTTTAATATATAACCAAAGGACTCAAATCCTAGATAAGTAACTTCTACAAATTAAAAAGAAAGATAATCATAAGAACCTCCAAAGAACATTGCCCACAATAGTCCCAAATAGGAACTAACCTGGAAGTGGTAATTAGCTCAACCTTCAGTTCCTCTCTCATCTCCAGAGGTCAGGGGATAAAGCTAAAAGTTCTAGTCCTCTAAAATGCCTCAGTCTTTCTGGTGACCAGCCCCACCCTGAAACTATGTAGGGATCCCAGACACTATTTATCTCATTAGCATACAAAAGAAAAAAAAGAGATTCCAAGGTCTTTAGGAGTTACATGACAAGAACCAAGCACAAAGACCTAATATTTTTCATTATATCACAGTTCATGCAACTAATACACTAATGCCAATGAACTAGAGCTATAAGAAAAAAATGAATAAAACTTAGAAACATGATAAGCAAAGACAGACACAAAAACACATACAATGATTCCATTTATATAAAGTTCAAAAACATGAGAAACTATTATTGTTTAAGAATGCTTACATAACGGTAAAACCAAGAAAAGGAAAGAATTCTCAAAGTTAGGACAGTGGTTACTCATAGAAGGGATGACCAAGGATAAGTACACTGGGGACTTTAGGAAGATAAGCAATGTTCTAGTTCATAACCTATCGACTAGTTACACAAGTGTTTGTTTTGCAAGTATTTGTTAGATAATCATATATGCTTTATGCACTTAAAATTATTTGTTAATCATAGATGATAAATTTATTCACTGTTCTGTGGGTTACTTCATTAATAAAAAAGAATTTAGTCCCTACATATTTTAAATTTGAATATTTAAAATATTTTCATATCTATATTATACATGGTATGTGAAAACACCACCTACAATAGCATGTGGGGTTTTTTTTAACTCACATGTGGCAAACTATATGAATACAAAAGCTCAATTTTTAGTAATGGCATAAAAAAATACAAATAAGAACAATACTTTTCATTTTTTAATGTATAGGCTAAAATAAGGACCCTGCCCTTATATATTAAGGGATATGGGAAAAGGGTAAAAGTGCAAAAGAAAACAAATTATGGTTTCTCAAATTTTCACTATCTGTGAATCATTTAATGGAATCACATATAACATGATTTATGTAAAAAAATTCACTGTCTTTAAAAATACAAAACATTTAGGGGCACCTGGGTGGCTCAGTCGGTTTAAGCGTCCGACTTCGGCTCAGGTCACGATCTCGCAGTCCGTGAGTTCGAGCCCCGCGTCAGCTCTGGGCTGATGGCTCAGAGCCTGGAGCCTGTTTCCGATCTGTGTCTCCCTCTCTCTCTGCCCCTCCCCTGTTCATGCTCTGTCTCTCTCTATCTCAAAAATAAATAAAACGTTAAAAAAAAAAATTTATAATAAAAAAAAAATACAAAACATTTAAAAATAGAAAGATATTCCTATCAGTGAGAGATAATTACACACTCACCACTGTATGTTATATCCAGCAAATTTATTTATTTGAACTGAATTAGAAAATCCTAATTCAATTATAGCTTGACAGGAAGGCAGCAATGTTTGGTGGTAATTCTATCAGATAGTTATGCATATATACATAAAATCTTGTGGATTACTGAAACAGCTCCCCAGTCTGTTTCTGCCACCACTCCACCCTCCACCTTCAGACTACTCTCAACACAGCAGCCAGAGAGATACTGAAAAACTTCGATCTTCTTACCTTTCCACTCAGAGCTTTCAATAACTCCTATCTCACTCAGAAAAGCAGTAAAATCTTTACAACAGTCCACCAGGCACTCTAATATCTGGTCCCCCTATTACTTTTCCCCTATAACTCTCTTGTCTGAGACTGTCCAAGTGGCCTCCTTGTTGTTCCTCAAATACATTATACATCTCATTCAGAGTCTTTGCTCTTCAGTTCCCTCTGGACTGCTCTTCCCCTGGTGAGCTGAGTGGCATACTCTCTCACCTTCAAGTCTTCATTAAGAAGGTAACATTTGAGTAAAGTTCTCCCTGATAATGAAGTTAAAACTGCAACTTTCTCTAACCCCATCACCTATGCACTTTACTTTCTCCTTAGCATTTAAGTACCATCCAATGTACTATAGATTTTACTTGTGTATTTCATGGTCTTTCCCCTCTAGCCTATAAATTTCATGAAGCTGGGATTTACCTCTTAGGCTCACTCCTATATCTCTAGCACCCAGAACAATCCTAGAACAAGCAAGCTTTCATTCAAATGTTTGTTAAACAAATAAATGAAATTAAATCTAATATGGACCAGATTAGGAAGCAATTCTTCATTGTAGAGTGACTTGGGTACTCTGTAAGATACTTAAAAGTACATACAAATATTCTACTCAAAATGAGTATTTGAACCCAAGAGATACCAGATTTGTAATCCATTCTCGTTGCACTCATTTTCATTTAAAGCATATGGAAGTCATCTTAAATGTGTCAAATTATAAACCATTAATTTCTTTCTCTGAGGAATAAAATTATGTGTTACTGTCAGAATTGTTCCTCAGAACCACATGGTCGTTTTTAGTCAGACCAAAACACATTACTATTTTGAAGTACTTATGGAAAATATAGTTCATGTCTGCTGTTGATTAGAAATATGGGCCTTGGTGGGAATGCAAGCTGGTAAAGCCACTCTGGAAATAGTATGGAGGTTCCTCAAAAAATTAAAAATAGAACTACCCTACGACCCAGCAACCGCAATACTAGGCATTTATCCAAAGGATACAGGTGTGCTGTTTCGAAGGGACACATGCACCCCCATGTTTATAGCAGCACTATCAACAATAGCCAAAGTATGGAAAGAGCCCAAATGTCCATCAATGGATGAATGGATAAAGAAGATGTGGTGTATATATATATGTGTATACACATGTATACACATATACATATACATACATACACACACACACACACACACACACAATGGAGTATTACTTGGCAATCAAAAAGAATGAAATCTTGCCATTTGCAACTACATGGATGGAACTGGAGGGTATTATGCTAAGTGAAATTAGAGAAAGACAAAAATCATATGACTTCACTCATATGAGGACTTTAAGAGACAAAACAGATGAACCTAAGGGAAGGGAAACAAAACTAATATAAAAACGAGGTGGACAAAATAGAAGAGACTCCTAAATATGGAGAACAAACTGAGGGTTACTGGAGGGGTTGTGGGAGGGGGGATGGGCTAAATGGGTAAGGGGCACTGAGGAATCTACTCCTGAAATCATTGTCGCATTATATGCTAACCAATTTGGATGTAAATTTAAAAAAATAAAACATAAAACAAGTTAAAAAAAAAAATACAGGCCTTGGGCTCAACAGAATAATTTCGCTGGAGATGAATCTTGAGGCATTAATTACCTATATAAAACTGAAGATCTGAAGTCATGAAAGTAGATATTACCCTGGGAGAATGTGTAAAGTGAAGAAAGAAAAGACAAGGAGGAAATCATAAGGGCCTCTAATACTTAAGCAGGAAACAAAAGGTCAGAGGAAAATAACAGGTGTGAAGACTGGTTATCAGAGAAATAAAGGAATTCAGTGTCCTAAGAAATATGTGGTGAGTAATGTCAAAAACTCCAGAGAGGTGACACAAGATAAGGGCTGAAAAAGAAAAACACTTTAAATCTAAAAGCTCATTTGTGATTATTTTAATAATAGTTTTATTGACATAATTAACATATAAAATTCACCCATTTAAAGCATATGTCAATTGTTTTTATATAATCGGAACTACGCAACCATCGCCACTACCAAATTGCAGAACATTTTCGTCACCCCCAAAGAAACCCTTTATCCATTAGCAGTCACTCCTCATTTCCCCTTTCCATTAGTGATTTTTCAGAGAACACTTAAGAGAAGTTGAAAACTGAAAAAGTAAAGAATTACAAGTAACAAAGGTCTATTATTCTTTCAATTCTTTGACAGCAAAGGGAACTAGGAGAGACAGGAGGAGATATCAGGAATGGCTGTTTAAAATGGTTAAGGCCTTCAACATATGGTAGGTGAAAGACAAGACTTCAGGGGACAAAGAGTAAAAGGCACAGAAGACAAGAGATACACACTAGCTTAGATACTGAGTATAGTTGAATATGAATCAGAAGCATAGATTAAGGGTCTGACTTGAAAAGAAGAGACATCAGTCAATAAAAACGGAAGACTGGGGAGGGCCAATGGTGGAAAGCAGATTTTTACTATCTAAACTTGATAGTTCGGGGCGCCTGGGTGGCTCAGTCTAAGGTTAGGCATCCGACTTCGGCTCAGGTCTTGATCTCCCAGTTCGTGACTTCAAGCCTCACGTCCGGCTCTATGCTGACAGCTTGGAGCCTGGAGCCTGCTTCGGATTCTATGTCTCCCCTTCTCTCTGCCCCTCCCATGCTCATGCTCTGTCTCTTTCGATTTCTCAATAGTAAATAAACATTAAAAAAAAGTTTTTTTTAATAAATAAACTTGGTAGAGTTTTAAATATTTCATCATTTGTAAGCTTTATTAATTTTTTTTAAATATGAAATTTATTGTCAAATTGGTTTCCATACAACACCCAGTGCTCATCACAACAGGTGCCCTCTTCAATGCCCATCACCCACTTTCCCCTCCCTCCCACCCCTCATCAACCCTCAGTTTATTCTCAGTTTTTAAGAGTCTCTTATGGTTTGGCTCCCTCCCTCTCTAACTTTTTTTTTTCCTTCCCCTCCCCTATGGTCTTCTGTTAAGTTTCTCAGGATCCACATATGAGTGAAAACATATGGTATCTGTCTTTCTCTGCCTGACTTATTTCACTTAGCATAACACTCTCTAGTTCCATCCACATTGCTACAAAAGGCCATATTTCATTCTTTCTCCTTGCCAAGTAGTATTCCATTGTGTACATAAACCACAATTTCTTTACCCACTCATCAGTTGATGGACATTTAGGCTCTTTCCCTAATTTGGCTATTGTTGAGAGTGCTGCTATAAACATTGGGGTACAAGTGCCCCTATGCATCAATACTCCTGTATCCCTTGGGTAAATTCCTAGCAGTGCTATTGCTGGGTCATAGGGTAGATCTAATTTTAATTTTTTGAGGAACCTCCACACTGTTTTCCAGAGTGGCTGCACCGGTTTGCATTCCCATAAGCTTTACTATTCTAAAACAAAGGTAATGAATATGAAACAAAGGGATTTTCCTGTTATTAGGATATACAAAGTGACAAGAGACTGTCTCACTTCAACAATGAAAAGCAAGGTAAAAAAGCTAAAAAAAAAGAAAATACTTTTAAGAGACATCAGAGAGCAGAACACACACACAAAAACTCTAATGAATTAAATTCCAGAAAGTGATAAACCTCTCATGAAGAGGCCGGTCCACTGCTACTCGAATCCCTGGCACAGAAGAGCAGGAAGAATACATTGTAGACAGGGATGAGAAACTCATTAGACTTTTAACAAACACTTTCAATAGCCACGTGTAGGCTACCATGACAGATTAGAATTCTGAGGCATGGCAGAGGTAAGTCTGAATGGTCTAAAGCCCTAAGAATTACAAGGAGTCCCAGGCATGGAACAAGTCTGTACCTACCCATCAACTCTTTCCCTTGGGTCTTCATTAAATGCACAGGTAGCACACTGAAACCTGGGACAGGGCAGAAGAGCTAAGGGATCTCCCTTAAAGTATGTGGGCCTCCCTGAAGAATAAGGCAGCCACCCTCCAAAGGAGGGCTGGGCAGGTGAACAGGGAGAAATCCACCTGAGGCACTCCAAGTTTTCAGCTACCCAATGGCTGGGGATGGGGCAGAAGAGCTGAGAAAAAGCCCTCCAAAGCATTCCAGGCCTTTATGTAAGACAGGTGCCCTCCAGAGAGGCTGGAGTAAGGGCAGCAAGGCAGAGAGATCTCCTGAGACACCAAAAACCAAGAAAGAACAAAGTAGAGAACAAAGAGACTTCCTGAGAACCTAAAAAGCTAGCAGCTAGGCTGAAAAAAAAATCTTTGGAATCAAGTCAATGTTCAGATCCCAAATCCTTCTAAAGAGAAAGCCATTATTGCTCCCCAAGGTACTTCAACCCAATAGTGAACTGAATCAAATTAAAGTTGAAATAAAGCACAGACCCATCTTACTTAAAAATCAGACTTTCTCAATTTAGTGGCCTGACAGAATAAGGGTAATTTAAGTTGTCTAATATATAATCAAAGATTAGGAGACAAAGAAGAAAATGTGATCCATTGTTAAGGAAACAGTCAAAATAAACAGACACAGAGATCGCCCAAATGTTGGAATTATCAAACAGAAACTTTACAATAGTTAGGATGAGGGGTGCCTGGGTGGCTCAGTCGGTTAAGTGTCCAACTCTTGATCTTGGCTCAGGTCATGATCTCACGGTTTCTGAGTTTGAGCCCCGCACTGGGCTCTGTGCTGACAGTGCAGAACCTGCTTGGGATTCTCTCTCTCCCCTTTCTCTCTCTGTCCCTACCCAGCTTGTGCTCTCTCTCTCTCTCAAAATAAATAAACATAAAAAAATTAAAATAATTAGGATGCAGACGCTAAATGATCTAGCAGAAAAAGGAAATGCATATACGGGGTGATGGCGGTTTCAGCAGAATGATACAAATTACAAATAAGAATCAAATACAAGAAAAATATATCAGAAATGAAGAATTAATGGACTGAACAGTATTAGAAAAGATGGTTAAACTTGAAGACAAATCAGAAGAAAACATCCAGAGAAAAAAAATAGGGGAGAGAGGTAAAATACCATGCCTGTAGGACAATTTCAAATGGTCTAACATTTATGGGACTTGGGAGTCCCAAGAGAAGATAGAAGAGCATGAAACAGAAGAAATATTTGAAGAGAAAATAGCCAAGAACTTTCTGCAAATGAAGAAAGACCTCAACCAAGCAAACCTAAGAAGTTTATTGAAGCCCGAGTGAGATAAAAATACACTACAGGGGTCCCTGGGTGGCTCAGTAGGTTAAGTGTCTGACTCTTCATCTTGGCTCAGGCCATGATCTCACAGTTCATGAGAGACAGCACAGAGCCTGCTTCCTCCCCCAGGCCCACACACACTCTCAAAATAAACTTTTTCTTAATTTAAATTTAAGTTAATTAACATACAGTGTGGTCTTGGCTTCAGAGATAGAGCCCAGTGATTCATCACTTACATATCCCAGTGCTCACCCTAAAAAGTGCTCTCTTTAATGTCCATCACCCATTTAACCCATCCCCCACCCGCCTCCCCTCCAGCAACCCTCAGTTTGTTCTCCGTATTTAAGAGGTTTGTGTTTTTTTTGTTTTTGTTTTTGTTTTTTGAGAGAGAAAAGGCACAAGTGAGTGAGGGGCAGAGAGAGAGAAGCAGGGCTCAAGCTCACCTGGAATGGGGCTCAAACTTAAGAACCGTGAGGTCATGACCTGAGCCGAAGTCAGATGCTTAACCAACTGAGCCACCCAGGTGTCCCCTCCCCACCTCAAAAAAGAGTCTCTTATGGTTTGCTTCCTTCACAGTTTTTATCTTATTTTTCCTTCCCTTCCCCTATGTTAATCTGTTGTGTTTCTCAAATTCCACTAGTGAAATCGTTTGATATTTGTCTGACTTAAAATAAATAAACTTTAAAATATATATATACTAGAGAATGAACCTAATGGGATCACAGAGTAATGTAGGTTAAATGACTACCTGGAAAGAAGTGGCTTCAGTTCCTATTAATATTCGCAGAGTTAAAGTCAAATCAATCTAAAATATAGAGTCTATTCCTAAAGAAACCAGGGGGGGTGAGGGGCACCTGGGTGGCTCAGTCAGTTAAGCGTCCAGCTTCGGCCCAGGTCATGATCTCACAGTTCTTGAGTTTGAGCGCCACGTCAGGCTCTGTGCTGACAGCTTGCAGCCTGGAGCCTGCTTCGGATTCTGTGTCTCCCTCTCTCTCTGCCCCTCCACAGCTCATGCTCGCACTCTGTCTCTATCAAAAATAAATAAACTTAAAAACAAAACAAAACAAAACAAAAACAGGGAGGTTTCTATAAAGACTTGTAGAATTTAAAACTTTTCTCCAAATTTATATATGTTAAATATATACCTATATTTCTTGTTTAGGGTATGACACAAACTTCTTTTCAAACCTAATTTTACTCTATGATTTTTAATGATATTTTCACCTTTCCCTTTTTTTTTGGTTGAAATCTTTTTTTGATAAAAATTAATAAGCTAAATCGCCAACCTCAATTAGCAAAAATAAAAAATATTCTCTCAAAAAAAATCGTAAAATCTACATCTATTAATATGAACTTTCTATAATTAAACAATATACTTCCACGGAGGAAAACCACTAATATACTCAATTATTAGTGTGATAGGATGCCAAAGGTGTGTAAGAGACATTCATGTGAGCTGATTTACAATGTTAAAAGATTTCTATTGGCTTTGCCGAAAAAAGGCCTAAGGAAAACCAAAATGGAAACCAGGAGACCAATTAATATGTAACTGAAACAATCTAGAAAAGAACCAGTAAGGACTTGAACTAGGTTGGCAGCAATGGAAATATTAAGAATGGTTTCATTTAAACTAGCAAACAAGGGGCGCCTGGGTGGCGCAGTTGGTTAAGCGTCCGACTTCAGCCAGGTCACGATCTCGCGGTCCGTGAGTTCGAGCCCCGCGTCGGGCTCTGGGCTGATGGCTCGGAGCCTGGAGCCTGTTTCCGATTCTGTGTCTCCCTCTCTCTCTGCCCCTCCCCCGTTCATGCTCTGTCTCTCTCTGTCCCAAAAATAAATAAAAAAACGTTGAAAAAAAAAAAATTTTAAACTAGCAAACAAAAATGTTAAGTTTAGACAGTAAATGAAATGGGGGAAAAACACAATAACATGACAAAGAATGATTTAATTGGTGGGAAGGGGTATTATTTTTTAACAGTGTAGTGAGGAAAAAGATGAAATTGGAATGGTAACCTGGACATAAGGGGTGAGTCATGGGAAAGCGAAGAGAGAAACCATCCTGAGCTTCACAAGTTTAAAGATGGATGAGCCTAGCAAGCTCTCACACTCTTTAATCTCCATACTACACTTTATAATTACACTTTGCCCAAGTACTACAAGCAATTAATAAAGGGTTTGATTCTCTCATTTTGACAAAAAGCACTACACTGTAGTCTAATAAGCACTAGCAGTCATTATACCACCTTGAGCTCCTAGGAGCAACATTCTACACATAAAAGACTCACAACACAGGGCATTCATCAAGAACAACTTTATATATCTGCATATATATATCACTCTTTGGAAGGGGGACATGGAAGGGGGAATACAATTACAGCAAGAGTTTCCTGTTCAAAGACATCTTACTGACAAAGCAGTTTTCAATCTAACTCAAAATCCCAACACTAGTACTGCTTTGTGAAGATAATTACTGAACTTTGGACTACTTTATTGTCCATTCATTTAACATGAATCATTAAACATACTCTGACATTACCCCAATTCCAACAGGACAAATAACAGTAAGCTTTTGTGCTAAATGTTATGGTATATGCCTCCATTTCCAACATAGCTTAAGAAAACATAAAACTGAGTTATAATTGAGAACCCCCAAATAGGGAATAATAATGAAAAACTGACATGATGAAAAACTGACATGAATTTTTCTAGAATATTCCCCCCAGACTCCAAAATTACTATGGCTAACAAAACCTTGTCTTCACATGACACCAACTGCATTAAATTTGTAGTTTTATGGAACAGCGACAACAAAGAAGAGAAAATGTGGTAGCAAGACTTGAGGCTTAATTATCAGACTTATTAACTGTGTAATCTTAAACTACTTAATCTCCCTTTGTCTTAGTTTTCTTATCTGTAAAAGACAGATCACATCTCAGTATTGTTGGGGTTAAAAAAATATACGTAATGCCTAGTTTATAACAGGCATTTAATAATACATATATGTATTACACAAGTCCAGTTATTGGAACAACCATCACTATATTCATACCACTAAAAAAAAGGCAGCTTATCAGATGAAAAGATGTTCAATAGCATTACTCATTAAAGAAATGCAAATCAAAATCACAATGAGATACCACTGCATACCTACTAGAATGGCTAAATTATTGGAACCCTCATCCTTTGCTGATGGGAATGTAAAATGGTGCAGCCACTTTGGAAAACACTTTAGTGTTTTCTCAATAAATGAAACACAGAATTTCCATATGACCCAGCAATTCCACTCCTAGATATATATACCCAAAAGAATTAAAAACAGGATAACTGTACACTAACCCTCACAGCAATATTCACAATAGCTAAAAGGTAGCAACAACCTAACTGCCCATCAAAATATGGGTATACAAAATGTGGTGTTTTACTGAATCTCAAAAGCATTATGCCAAGTGAAAAAAGTCAGACTCAAAAGGCTATATATCCTGGGGTGCATGGCTGGCTCAGTTAGAAGAACATACAACTCTTGATCTAGTGGTCATGAGTTTGAGCCCCATGTTGGGCATAGAGATTACTAAAAAAAAAAAAAAAAAACCAACAACGTTGGGATTGAGGGAGGAATGACTTCCTCTGAGTTGCAGATGACCATTTGTTAAATAAATAAATAATAAATAAATAAATAAATAAATAAATGGCTGAATATACTGTATTTATAGGACATTCTGGGAAGGCAAAAATAAAAAAATCAGTTATCTAGAGGGTAAGTGAAAGGTACTGATTAATCACAAAGGGGAATAAAAATAGTTTTTGGAGTGATGGAGTGTGGTGGTGGCAGTTATACACCATCACTAACTCATAACTTCTAGAGCTGATACCTAAAAGATGAAGTAAATTGTATCTCAATAAATCTGATTTAAAAAAAAAAAAACCCTAGTGTGTCACACATTTCATTTTTCATTTTGTTTTAAAGTTTTTAAAGTTTTTTTTTTTTAATGCTTATTTATTTTTGAGAGAGAGAGAGGAGACAGAGCATGAGTAGGGGGAGGAGCAGAGAGAGACAGAGACACAGAATCTAGCAGGCTGCAGGCTCTGAGCTGTCAGCATAGAGCCCGAAGCGGGGCTTGAATCCTACGAGCCGTGAGATCATGACCTGAGCTGACATTGGACTCATTTTTCATTTTGTTTTAATGTTCGTGTATTTTTGAGAGAGAAAGAGACGGACACATAAAATCCGAAGCAGGCTCCAGGCTCCAAAGAGGGCCTCAAACTCAGGAACTGTGAGATCATGACCTAGAGGAAGTCGGATGCTTAACTGATTGAGCCACCCAGGCGCCCCCATGTCCTACATTTCAATACAGGCAGAATTCCAGTCCAATAAATGTCATTATGAGATCTAGTCAAATAAAACTAGGCTACATTCCCTGGAGCCAAAAAGACCACCTTTTCCCAACTCAGCATTGTAGTCTAAAAAATATATACACACTAAACTAAAAAAAGAGGTCAGAACAGTTATAAATTATGTAATGAACACATATAAAGTAACTTAATAAAATCAGCTTGATTATGGATACTTACAGCACTATGGTTTTTTATAGGTATAATTAGGTCTCCTTCAGAGCTTATCTTGGGAGGAAATTTAAGCTTCGTGTAATTCCCTAACCTGCAAATAAAACATCTAAAAAATTGTTTTCCTGTTCCCTAATTAGGTACTTTTTCCAAGTGTGTGTATCTCTCCCATCAACATCCACATTCTTTTCACCAAGACAAAGCACCTGCTCAGATTTCCCTTTATTGTGTCCTATTGTCATTTTCCCTACCCTTTTATCTTGAAAGAGGCTTTTGTCTTTGCTTTTCTCTCTCATTCCACCACAGAACTTTATTTTTAAGTAGGCTCCACACCCAACGTGGGTCTCAAACTCACAACCCCAAGATCAGGAGTCCTGCGCTCTATCATACTGACAGCGGAACTCTTAATGTCTTCCTGCCTCCACTGTTATTTTCTGAAGATAAACTGCCAATTTCTGTTTTATAGGAAGGAAACTACTTTTTAAAAAATAGCCTGTTTCAATCAGGATTTCCCTTTATTGCAAATGTTTTAATTTTCTTATTTTTGAGACAGACAGACAAAGCGTGAGCGGGGGAGGGGCGGAGAGAGGGAGACAGGATCCCAAGCAGGCTCCAAGCTCCAAGCTGTCAGGGCAGAGCCTGATGGAGGACTCGAACTCAACTACAAAATTGTGACCTGAGCCAAAGTTGGCGCTCAACCGACTGAGCCACCCAGGCGCCCTAAATTATTGCAAAATTTTTAACCAAATTTCTTAACACTGCCTATTCTATACCTTTCTCACAAATTTCTTATCAAATCCCTACTCATTTCACAATAGGAACTAGCATTACTCATCTACTCATTTAGAGTCCAACTTCTCTTTCAGTCTCCTTAACCACGTCTTCCACACTACTCAAGCCACAAGTTCATAGCTTGTGTTAAGATTTTCTGAATCACCCAAATAATATAAAAGTTCTGACCACTGGCCTCCAAGTTCTTTATTGTGGATGTTTACTTATTCTCATCTTATTTCACCCCTGTCCTGTCCTTATCTTTTCAAATACTTCCTTAAACTTTTATTTTCTCCTAAGTTTTTCTCCAAGTTCTTCCCTGTGCACTGAAATATTTCTGTCCTTCACACTTCATCACCCTCCTCCTACAGTAACAGTTTAAGTAAGATCTAAACTCTTTACTCAAGGGATACATGGCTGGCTCAGTCAGTAGAGCATGCAACTCTTGATCTCCCCATACCCCTACACCCCACACAGGGGGTAGAGATTACTTAGGAAAAAATAAATAAATACTTGCTGCTAAACCAACAATAATTGCCTTCAAATATATTAAGAGTGTTTAAAAATCCCATACACAGCCAGCCAGTGTGGGATAGGGAAGCAAAACAATGGGGCTTGACCCCAACATATCAGAGTTCAAAACCCAGCTCTACCATTCACAAATTGTAATTATAATTCAGCGGTTTAGTCTTCCTGGGCCCAAAATTATTCATCTGTAAAGTGAGGACAATAAACATATCTTTAAAAAAAATTCCATCTCAGGGGTGTCTGGGTGGCACACTTGGTTGAGTGTCTGACTTTGGCTCAGGTCATAATCTCACAGTTTGTGAGTTGAGCTCCACACGGGGCTTGCTCCTGTCAGCACAGAGCCCACCTAGGATCCTCTGTCCCCCCCTCCCCCTTTCTCTGCCCCTCCCAACTCACTTGCACTCTCTCTCTTTCAAAAATAACATTAAAAAAAGAAATTCCATTTGCTTTTGTACCTAAACAGCTAAATTAAAAATTTTAAGAAACCCAAAAAGTAGTTTAAAATTATATAAATTTCCTTTTTAACTGCCTAAAATGTGAGTGTGTACTCTCCCTTTGTGTTCTGAATCCATCAGTTCTAAATAGCAAATTGCAGAGAAATGGAAGGATACAACATATACACAAATGCACAAAATAAAGATATCAAAAATGTGACTCCCCCAGAGAATAGAGAAAACAAAGTTTCTTCTAGTCCCAACCCTAACCCTATGAACAACCTAAAAGATATCCTATAGCAATATTACTCCAAAGTATGATAATTCCCAAGATTCATGTATGAATTCTATCAAAATGATGAGAAATTATAAACTACTGATAATTCATTTCTCATAGGAGTTAGTTTTCCTTTTCAAGCAGGAATCCAAGACAGAACAGAATTTTCTGTTCTGCATTGTATATCTGCATTGTTCAGTCCAGTAGCTACTAACCACAAGCAGCTTGAAATGTGGTACTTGAAATGTGACTAGTCCAAAGTGAGATGTGTTTTTTTTAAAGGGGGACTTTTTTTAAATTCATTTTTTTATTTTTATTTTTATTTATTTATTTATTTTTTTAGAGAGAGCGAGCGAGCACAAGCTGGGGAGAGGGGCAGAGGGAGAAAGAATCTTAAGCCTGACATGGGGCTCGATCCCACGACCCTAGGATCATGACTTGAACCGAAATCAAAAGTTCTACACTCAACCAACCGAGCCACTCAGGTGTCCCACAATGAGATGTGTTTTAAGTGTAAGATGCATACCAGATTTCCAAGACACATACACACACACACACGTAAAAAAGTATCTTACATATGTGGCTCTCATTTAGTATTTTTACCGGAGAGCATTAATTTAGATAAAAACTCTCAAATAAAAAAATGGATACCAAAAAATAATTTTTTTAATGGATAACAGAATAAGCAGCTTAATATCTCACTGCTTGGTAGTATCACAGCAAGGTCTAGAACCTGATCACCTTTACCCTAACCTCATTAATAGGAGAAACTCATCCTTTAAGACTCAATTTGAGTATCATCTTCCTCAGATGCACTCCTTTCCCCTCACCAGCCCATATGACCGTATCCTTTTTAGTACTTTGGATCTACTACTGCCCTTATAACCATACTATTATCTCTTGTGTCTCATTTTTTTTCTATACCTGGAACCACTGCAGTCCCAGGCATCCTTGCAGGCCCTATGAAAACAAAGTCTTGCAGAGTTAATGTTTAGCCCTATTCAGGTACAACAAATCACATACTATGTAAATGCACAGTATTAAAACATTCACCTTTATCATTTACCTGTCTTAATTTCTTCTTGGAATATGGAAAATATAATAAAATAGATAATTTATGTTATCAAAGTGAGTAACAAGTTACAAAGCATTTAAAAAAGCGCTTTGCCCTGCTGCTCTGAAAAGTTTGGTCTGATGCTCTGATAAGAACTATGAGCTCTTGGGAAATTCAACACTCTCTTTAGATAGAAGTTCAGTTACTGAATGTGCTTACGAGTGCAAAATGTGCCAGATTAAAGAAAGATTCCTGGACATGTAACTCATGCACAATCTTATTTTAGAACCATTCATGGCAGAAGGGAGAAGCAAAGAATCAGATGCTTATCGGGCTCTCTGCTGTCAGCGCAGAGCCCGCTTCAGATCCTGTCTCCTCTCTCTGCCCCTCACCCACTCGCATGTGCAACTCTCTCTCAAAAATAAAATATTTTTAAAAATTAAGAAAAAAAAATCAGATGCTTAATATACAGCTAATTGCCTAAAGTTATAGTTTCTAATTCCTTAATGCAAGCATGCCAACTTTTACGTTCCATTTAACAGCAAAACTTGTGAAACCTATGGATGAAAACAGCAAAATACAGCACTTGCCAAGAAAAACTGCAAGCAACATGCATACAAAACAGATTTTCATAATATGCTTGGTATCTATATAAAGTCACTTTTGAGTTAAGTTTGAGTTAAATAACAAAATCTCTCTATTCTCAGTCATAATGCTTTTCAGTACTCAAAAAGTCTTAATATTAAACAAGCAATTATCTTCAACTGTATAGACCTCAACTAGAGCACTTCAGTCTAACCTGCCATGTGGAATAAGAGCACTAACACCAAGTATAGGAGAATATGCTGAAAGGAGTCTACTGTGGAGACTTAATCACAAGCCAAGGAGGCAAAGGTACAAAGTCTTTCCTGGTGTCAGTGTCCCTAGACCTCCAAACTGGCTTTCCCCTTATATAAGTCTTCACCACTCTTCTAATAGCTTTCTTTTTTTCTACATCTCTTCTACTCTGTGACTTACTCCAATACAGTAAACATTTTTCCCAGCAGAGTGTCTGTCTTGACACCCACTTGGAAAGATGTGAGGACCTCTTTAATAGTTAATCTCCTTCAAAGACGAAGACCTCCTTCCTGTCAATTCAACACCCACTGTTCAAAATAAAAATATAATTACAACCTCAACTTCTATCAGGCTGATGAACAGAAGCAACTACCACAGGCTCGCTCTTTCACGTTATCCCCAGCCTGTCCTCCTCACTTAATTTTCATTTCCCTCCTCAATCCCTGCTCCCCCCCAAAAACAAATTTCCACAGATGGAGAATCTCTTTTTTAAAGCCAAACCATTCAGTGAGGAAAATAAGTATGTGCTTTTTTCTTCAACTATGTATTGTTCCTCTCTCACTCAGGAAGAGTTTAGAAAATATTTTTAATCTGACCGCACTCCCGGAAAGATGATGCGCTAAATACATACTGAAATGATACTGTTTCCCTGAAGCAAGTGGATTCGCGGGAAAAAGGGAAACGGGAGAGGAAATAAAATCATTATCCCATAAGCTGGAGATGGGACAAGGAGGTGAAGGCGCGGGGGGGGGGGGGGGGGGGATGGTGGAGGGGGGTGGAGGAGAGCTACACAGAACTGAGAAGTGCAACACACTTCGCCAGAATCTAACAATTCAACAAGAGAATAGGACCGGCCACTTCGGCTCCTGCCGGGTCCCGAAGGACAAGAGGGCTGTCTCCCTTCCCCCCCACCCTTGGGAGAAAACTAACTTCCAGGCGCACCACCTCCCAGCCCCCGCCAAGAGGGGCCTAATGGGGGTGCGGGCCCCTCGCACCTTCGGCGGGACAGTCAGCAACGGCCTGGGTGGAAGCAAGGCCCGGGGGAGGTGAGTCTGGCTGGGGCAACGCCAAGAGTACCAGATGGAGGGTCAAAGGCGGGCACCCGGGGACTGGGGGCCGCCTCAAGAGACCCTCCCTTCCTGGGCCCCCCGGGGCCCCTCACTGTCCTTGAACAGCAGGGTCCCGGATACCGGCCCCCGCCACACCTATCGCTCCTCACCTCACGCTGCCCGAGCCTCTGCCTCCACCACAACCCGAGCCGCCGGAGCAGCCACGGTGCGAGCCATTTCCCTCTCAGCCGCCGCCAAGAGACTCGGCGGACTCCACGGCCAGCCAAGCACAGCACGTCACTTCCGACCAGAGAAGCACCGCCTTCCGCGCCCAGGCTTCTGGTGGATTGGCTGGTGCAGACGGCCTACCTGAGGTAGTGGGCGGGGCTTGGGCGCGTCCGGCGAGGCTAGAACTCAGGGTGTGGGGGCCAGGCTCCCCGGGGAAATGCCGAGCAGGCTCTGGATACCTCTCCTCGCAACACCAGGCCAGGGACCGGGATGCCTCCTGGAACCCCAGCCGGCCCCCTCTCCGGTCGGGCTTCCGCCAATCACCAAAGTACTCTATTGTTCCCCTGCCCTCTCCGGGGATTCAGCAGTCTCCTCCAACCCGGCTGTGGCTCCCAGATTCGTGGTTTTGGCCTCAGGCCGCTGCGATATTAGTTTGTGACTGGAAGACTGAAAGAAGCAGGCAAGATAGAAAATCATGCACTCCAAGCAGTATTTACCGACTCCTCACGGTGGATCAGGTGCTGTGGGGCGTGTAATTAGTAGTCCATCACGTGGATTGTGTAAAGCTCTTTCACATCAGTGTCTCATTTAATCCTCAGCAGCCAGGTATGGAAGATAGTCCAATGATAACTCACAGCCAGACAGACGGCTCTTCACTACATTACCACATATCTTTAGATGCAATCTCCATAATAATATCTGCCTCATGAGAATTGAATAAGATTATGCCTGTAGAGTTGAGCCTTCAAATGTCCGATTTAAAAATTATATAACCATGTCAAGCAGATAAGAAAATTGTCCGCGTTTACATATGGTGAAGCTGGGAGCAGGATTCAAACTCGGTTCTGATTCCAATCTGTAGCATTTTACAACAGATTGTCCCTTAAACGGTAAGAGAAGGGGGTGCGCTCCTTCCAAAGGCTTACAATCTAATGTGCTAGATAGACTGATTTGGGCTGCAATTTTCAGTTAAAAAAAAAATTTTTTTTTTTTTAATGTGAGAAGGCTGTAAGTAGAAACTTAGCTCCAACAAATAATGGGAAAGAAAAGTTTTCTCTTTCTTTTTTTTTTTTATTTTTTTATTTTGTAGGATGGATGTGAAGTGGATGAAGCCCTCTAATCACTGTAATAAACCTGCCTACACCTCCCAAGAAATGCGGAGACTGGATAGAGTTGCTATGCTATGGAGAAGTCTAGAAACAACTGTATTCTTTGTGGCTATGGCTACCAACTCCTACTCTTAGCTTTCCATCTCTTCCACCCCTCCCCCAACCCAACTTCCAGGCAGACTTTACACACCCTAGAAGAATGTCCCTTAGGAATCTGTTTAGTTCCACAGCATTGTTCTGCTTTATCTTCTCATCAAAGGAGGAATTTCTAGAATTGGCAGCTCTTTCACAAGATTAAAAGGGGAGGGGAAAACGATTTATCTCAGCTGGTTTCCTAGCTTCTGCTCAAGAACTGAGTGTGCCTTCAGAAAGAAGGAAGACGCCTTGAGAGAACTCTGTGTCTAGCGGGAATATTAACCGTTTGACTTTTTTAATCTTTCTTATATTTTTCTTATGAGAAATATTTTCTGAGTCCCAGCAGCAGAGGGCCTTTGCTTGAGTGAACTTCATTATGTTGTTATACCTCTTGAATGGCCAATACTTAACAGGCTCTGATTGACCAGAAGGGTCCCAATAGGAAGAGATAGAAAGGGAGTTGAATAGTGCTCCAGATTCCAAAAAATCAGCATCCACAAATTGCCAGGTGTCAAGAATATGAACTAGTAGCCCTCCCTTAGCAGCTTCTCTCTCTGGCAGAGGGTGTATGAAGATGTATGTGTTAGCAATAGAAATACAGATTTCTAGGACAAACTGGCACTGCTGTCATTTGAAGAACCAGCTAAGAACATAGTTGGCAGCCATTTCTCTCTTCTTTCTCCTACTAGCTTCAATATTAAGATTTGAAGGTAGAGAAAAGAATTGAGGAGGAGGTATTATATTTTTAAGTGTTCCAATCCTAACCTCCCACAGAGAACTTAACAGCACCACAAATATTTCCAAACTTCTTCCAGTACCAAATGAGAAATGGGCAACCTTGTTTTATCACAGGGAAAAGAAAAAAAGGCTGATATTTATTGAGCATTTGCTAAGGCCAGGCCCTCTTCTTAGTGCTTTACAAGTCATCGAATTCCTCTAACAACCTTATTAAAAGGTGCCATTATGATATCCTCATTTTGTAGCTGAGAAATTTGAAGAAAAGAGAGCATAAAGTAATTTGCCCATAGTCACACAGCTACTAAATAGTACAGCTGGGATCCAAACCTGGGTCTAACTGCAAGGCCCATGCTCTTTTACCTTCAAACTTCCCCCCAAAAGGCCATGGAGATTTTAACAGCTATAAAATAGCTACTAAAGGCCATTTATCAGTAAATTCTTCACTTTCCTTTCCCAATGCTGTATCCCTACCCCAGTAGAACTCTGCTGAGTCCTATACCACACAATGTAAAACCTGTGGTCTCTACTTCTTGGAGATCATTACCTAAGACAGGTAACACTGTCTGAGAGAAACGACATTATGAACATTAAATGTGTGGATAGTAAAAGGATGTAAAGTTTGTAGAAGGAATAGGGAATGTTGCCTTGTAATTCATTCAGAAAAAAAAAAAAACAAGTATTGAGCCCCTGTTTGCAATATATCAGACACTATCATCTGTGCTAGAGATACAGTAGTGAACAAGACAAGGTGTCCCTGCCCTCATAGAGCTTAGTCCATGTCCAACAGCGGAGACCAACATTGAGCACCTAATTAAACAATTGTTTAAACTGTGATAAGTGGTGTGAAGGAAAACTACATGTGCTTTGATTTAGAATAGAAGGCAGGGGCACCTGGGTGGCTCAGTCAGTTGAGTGTCCAACTCTTGATTTTGGCTCAGATCATGATCCCAGGGTCATGGGATCAAGCTTCGTGTAGGGCTCCAAGCTAAACATGGAATCTGCTTAAGATTCTCTTCCCCTCTGCCTTTTCCCATGCTCATGTGCTCTCTCTCTCTCTCTCTCTCTCTCAAATTAAAAAATATATATATAAGATAAAATGGAAGGCAGAAAGGCCTTCTCTGAGGAACATTGAGCTGAGGTCTAAAGGATGAGTAGAAATTGAGTGAGGATGAAGGAGGAGACATCCCAGGCAGAGGGACAGTGTGTGCAAAGACACTGAGGGAGGAAGGAGGATGGTTCAACTGAGGAACTGAGATGCCAGTGTTGCTGTTGTACTGGGAACAAGGGGGAAGTGGCTTCAGAATTGGTGGTGAGGCAAGCAGATCATGCCAGGCCTGGGAGGCTATATTAAGAATTTAGGTCTTTATCCTAAGAATGAGGAGGATTTTAAGCTCTCAAATGATCCAAGTTATATTTTTAAAAGATTTCTTAAGGCTGGGCAGAGAATGTAACAGAGAGAGGCTACAGAGGATTTAGGCAGCCCAGTTTAGAGATTATTACAACAATACAGGGAAGTGACAATGGTGGCTTGAACTTTGCATAAGGCACAGTAAATATAAAGCTGAGTCAGGGCTTCTATCCTTGGAGATAGTTAAGTAGGAGAGAGAGATTTGGAAACAAGTATGATGTAGTGAGCATTACTAGAGAGAAGTCCAAGTAACGTTGGAAGCTAGGAAGTTCAGGGGAAAGAAGAGGGGAGGATGGAAGGTAATTAGTTATTTATTGCTACATATCAAATTACCCCCAAAACTCAGTAGCTCAAAGCAATAAGAATTAACTATCTCATAGTTTCTTTGGTCAGAAATACAGTTACAGACAAGCTATCTGCTGCCAGTCTCATCTAAAGGCTTGAATGAAGAGAGATCCACTTCCATTTTCACTAACATGGTTGTTGTAAGGTCTTGATATCTTAAAACATGGGCCTCTCCACAGGGCTGCCTCACACTATGGCAGCTGGCTTCCTCCTACATGAATGACCAAGAAAGAGCAAGAAAGAACAAGAGTGTGTGAGAGAAAGCACCCCTGAACAGAAGCCATGGTCTTTGTAACCTGATCTCAGAAGTGAGGTCCCATCACTTCTGCCATACTCTATTCATTAGAAGTGAGTCAATAAGGGGCGCCTGGGTGGCTCAGTCGGTTAAGCGTCCGACTTCGGCTCAGGTCACGATCTCGCGGTCTGTGAGTTCGAGCCCCGCGTCGGGCTCTGGGCTGATGGCTCAGAGCCTGGAGCCTGCTTCCGATTCTGTGTCTCCCTCTCTCTCTGCCCCTTCCCCGTTCATGCTCTGTCTCTCTCTGTCTCAAAAATAAAATAAACGTTAAAAAAAGAAAAATTAAAAAAAAAAAAAAAAAAAGAAGTGAGTCAATAAGGAGCTCCTGGGTGGCTCAATTGGTTAAGCATCCGACTCTTGGTTTCAGCTCAGGTCATGATCTCACAGTTGGTGAGTTTAAGCCCTACATTGGGCTCCTCGCTGACAGTGTGGAGCCTGCTTGGGATTCTTTCTGTCTATCTGTCTCTCTCTCTCTCTGCCCCTCCCCCTTCAAAATAAATAAATAAAACTTTAAAAATATATATGTTAAAAAAAAAGAAGTCAGTAAGTCCCTTGTGTTCAAGAGGAAAGGAATACACAAAGGTGAGGCATACACAAAGGCTTGAATACTAGGAGGTGGGGACAGGTCACTGGGGGTCATCTAGAAGCTGGCTACCACAGCAGGTTTCACAGAAGAGGTAGCACTTGAAGAGGTTATATTGGAGTTTTTCGGGAGCATCTCAGGAGGAAGGGCTTTCTAGGTAAAGAAAAGGGTATGTGAAAGATACAGAGGTATCTTTCTATAAATTTACTTCCATGAATTCTACCAATACACTTGCATCTTTGTGAAAAAAATATACATATACAAGGGTAGTCATTGAGGCATTATCATCTTAGTTTGCTAGGGCTGCCATAACAAAGTACCACAAACTTACTGGCTTAAACAATAAGTTTATTGTCTCACAGTACTGGAGGCTAGAAGTCTGCGGTCCACGATCCACGATCCACGTGCTGGCAGGGTTGCTTCCTTCTGATAGCTACAAGGGAAGTATCTGTTCTAGGCCTCTCTCCTTGGTTTATAGATGCATGTTTTCTCCTTGGGTCTTATCATCTTCCCTCTTAAAGGTCTCTGTCCAGCTTTTCTCTTCTTAGAAAGACGCCAGTCAGATTGGCTTAGGGCCCACCCTAAGTGACCTCATTTTAACTTGATTATACGGAACCTATCCAAATAAGGTCACACTCTGAGATATCAAGGGTTAGGACTTCATTATGAATTTTGAGGGTAACACAATTCAACTGAACAGTCATATAGTAGAAAAAGAATAAAAGGAATCTAAATTTTCAAGAATAGGGAATGGATTAAGTAGGTTATGGTATGTCATAAAATGGGAAATGGAATACCGTACTATATAGCTGTTAGAAAGATGTACTGATAAGGAAAATCTCCAATGTGGAATAATCTCCAATATTCTGTTAAAGGAAAAAGCCGAGTTGACTAATAATTTGTGAAATGCTAGTATTTATGTTTAAAAAACTAGAATGTGTTGTAACAAAATAGGAAACCTTGGGAAAAATACACAAGAAATTAATAGTATTGTCTGTGTCTGTGAAGAACTCCTGAGAGGGTAGAGGTCAGCATATAGAAGGGAGCCTTCTTTTTTACTATAGACTCCTTTTGTACAGGTTGATTTGTTATCATGAGCACATACTACTTTCAAATTAAAAAAGAAATATATAGGAGCTTAGTAATTTCAGCATGAAGCATATTTAGAGTGTGCTGGATGCTAATAATTCTGATTAGAAATTGAGTGACAAAAAAAGATAAAAAAAATAAGTTGGTGTGGAACTGTGCAGACTCAGTGTGTGATGAAGGATGGGAGTTATGATTAGTTCTTATGTTATAAACCTGTTTTAAAGTGGCGGTGGACTATTTTATCAGTCCTTCAAGGCTTTTCTAGTCCAGGATTCTCTAGCATAATCCTAATATTAGATTCAGTTGGTTTCAATAAATGTTAATCTTTTTTTAAGTTTATTTATTTTTGAGAGAGAGAGAGAGAGAGCACAAGTGCATGCAGAAGAAGGGCAGAGAATCCAAAGTGGGCTCTGCAATGACAGCAGAGAGCCCGATTTGGGGCTCAAACTCACGAACCATGAGATCATGACTGGAGCTGAAGTCGGACACTTAGCTGACTGAGCCACCCAGGGACCGCCAATAAACGTTAACTGAGGTCAGCCAGAAGCCAGGCTGGGTACAGGGAAACAAAGATGAATACAATATGATCCTGCCCTTGCAAAGCCTAGAGTCTAGTAAACCCAAAAATAGAACTGAAAAAAACACAAAAGGTAAACAAATAGAAAATGTCAATACACTGTGGTAAAAGTTATGGTAAAATTGCATACCTGGTACCAACAGAGGAGCACCCAGCCCCACTGGACCAGAGGAAGAAGCTCTAAAGAATGAGCAGATGTTAGTCAGGTTAGGGTAGGAAACAATGCTTCAGGCAGAGGGAAAAGCATGAGCACTGGTACAGAGACCTCAAAATGGCTCAAGGTATTTGGAACTACTTGGAATTTAAATATTTCCAATAAAGGCAACTGTTTAAGAGGGTGGCTGAAAGATTTTTAAAATCTGTAGAGCTTTGTAAATTTATTCACATGGGTATAGTAACAGATTTTTTTAACCCATTTCCCCATACGATGGGTCCTGATTTTTAATTATGGTCACTGTGGCTGATAGTAATCTCCCTGTTTTCTGATATCTTAACATCTAATTACTTACTCAGTTTAGTCCTTAATGACCTCCTATCTTAAAGTGTTTTCAAATTGTTCTGTAATTATAGCTTCCTTCCATCTATTGAGTTCTTAGTGTTAGACATTGTGCTCAGCAGTACAGATACTGTTTCATTTAGTCCAAAGCCTAAACTTTTTACCACTACCATCCTGAACTTCTCCAAGAGAAGATCATAAGCTCCCTGAGGGCAGAAAGCAAAGTTTAAATCTGGTTTCCCTTCTCATAGTTTCCCTACCCAGCCTCTCCTCCATTTAACTCCCTACATGTATAACTTCCCTTGACCTTATACTCCCTCCAGCTTCTGCCCGATTTCTTTGTTTCCCATGATAACAAAACTCAGAACTGTCTATACTTGCTGGGTTTCTCACCTCACCAGGCTTTCATCTCCTCCACATACTGAAATGTCTCCTATCAAGTCACTATTGACCCACATGTTGCCAAAGTCAGGTCAATTCTCTGTCCTCATCCTTCTGGATCATTCAGCAGTTCTTGACATTAGTGATTGATCACTCCCTCCTTAACACACTTTGCTTTTTAGGCTTTTATGATGCCAGGTCCACTTTGTTTTCCTCCAACCTTCTTGCTTGCTTCTTAGTCTCTTGTCAGCTCCCTCTCCTTTATCAGACTTCCAAAGGTAGGAATGCACCAAGACTTAGTCTTCAGCTCTTTTTGCTGTTTATACTGCCTAACTAGATGAATTCATCTGCTCCTATGGTTTTAAATACCATTCCTAGGCTAATGATTCTCAAATTTGTATCTCTGGCCCCTGACTTCTCCCCTGAAATCTAGACTTGGGTAACCATCTATTTGATATCTCCAGTTGCATGTTGGGTGGACAAGTCAAAATTAAGATAAACACAGATTAAGAACTCTCAATTATTACCCCACACCTGTTCCCCACTTCCCCATCCCCTCATCCCCTCCACAACTTATCCATCTCAATAACTGGCACCATTAGCCCAGTTACATAGGCCAAAAGATTAGGAGTTAGCCTTGATTCCTGGCATCTCCTCACATTCCAATCAGTAAGTTCTATTGGCTCTATCTCTGAAATATACCCTACTGCCTAAACTGACCCTCCTTGCCCTCTCAGTGCTGTAATCTGGTGCAAGCTATCATCTTAATGGGCCTTCCCATATCCAGTCTTGCTCCAATAAGTTCGTTCACCAAGCAGTAATTGGAGTGATTTTAAATGGTACATCAGATCACCTTACTCCTGACTAAAACTGCGGTAGCTTCCCATTGCATTGAGAATAAACCTTGCCTTTATTTACAAAGGCCTTGCACTATCATTTCCCTGTTTCCCTCTACCTTAGGGCTCTGCACCTTGCTCACTATGTTCCAGCAACAGTGGCCTTCTTTCCATTCCTAAATGGGTAAGAACAGGTAAGCTCTGTCCTGCTCTGATGACTTTATACTAGCTATTTCCTTTGCCTGGAATGCTGTCCCTTGGGTTTGACTGGCTCCTTTTGGTCATTCAGATCTCTGCTTAAATGTCACCTGCTTAAAGAGAACTTCTCTGACTACCCAATCTAAAAAGAGCCACCTGGTCCTCATGTATATAACATCACTTTTATTTTATTTTATTTATTTTTAACATCACTTTATTTTAATGCTCTGTAAAGCATCAGTCACCTCCTGATACTTTAAAAAATTTATTTTAGTACATTGTCTTCTACACTAGAAGGTAAGGTCAATGACAGCGGGGACTTTGTCTTGTTCACCACGAATCCCTGTACATTTAGAGTAGTGCCTGGAATTTAATAATTATTGATTGAATGAATGAGTGAATTTACTTCCATTTATATTTAGTCTTTCCCCCCACAGTTAAAAGGACAGCCAAGACCCATGTCTTAAAGGGATTAGAAATGAATGTGAATTATGAAAGGTAAATATATTTTTTTAATATCAGGGCTGTGAGATCAAGACCTGAGCTGAAATCAAGGGTCAGATGCTTAACCAACGGAACCACCCAGGTGCTCCTGCAAGACAATTATTATTTAAATGAAAGTCCTGCTTTGTAAACCAGGAGTGGACAGCATTTATACCGCCACTGCAGCATTAAAAAAGATTCAGTTGAGAGTTACTATATAAGACATAAAATGAAGTTGGAAACTTTTCAAGGAAGAACTATCAACTGCTTCCTTCATGTACTTCAAGAAGGATATCAATTTTGTGCATCATAAAAGTTATATGTGTAGGCTGTGACTCACAAGAGGAATAGCCAACCTACTCTTTTCTCTCCTCCTCTCCCCTCCCTATAAATATCATAAAGAAACAGCTATGATAGGCTCTTGAAAGAGCAGCTAACATTTTCTGAGAGCTTACTGTATGGTAGACTCTAAGAGTCTAATGGATTTAGTGAATTAATTCCTTTATTCTTCACAATAACCCTATGTGGAAGGAATAATATAATTCCCCTTTTACAGATATGAGGCACAGAGAAGTTAAGTTACTTGCCTGGGTCACAAAATAAGTGGTAAAGCAGGACAAGCTGACCCCAGTGTCCCACTTCTTAATCATCTATCATGCTGTCCTAAGAGGTGGCATTTCAATGTATGTTTGTCACCACTGTACTCCTCTTTGAGACTATGGAGGAGGGTATGGACAAACACATGGGGGTGTGTGGGAAAGTGTCAAACCAAATAACCTATAGGTTTTTCTTTTTTGAACCATGGACCTTTTGGCAGTCAGGTGAAGTCTATAGACTTTTTTTCCGACTAATGTTTTTACATTCAAAACTAAAATACAATTGAAAACCAATTATATTGAAATATAGTTCTCAAAATATTAAATCAGCATTTGTTATAGTAATATACATGCTTCTTTATTAATGTACTAAGTAAGACCTAATACCAGGTCTAGTGACTACCATAATTTCATAGCCGTATGAGTATAAATGATATTTCAAGATATTTTTAACTGTTATAATGTGACGTAGAAATATCTCTTGGGATATCTATTGGTGACAAAGTCACAGATACTGCTAATACTACTGTGACTTATTGTCTACCTTAGTAATGGAAGGACTTGGTAAATTTCTGTCAGAGGTTAGTAAAAATAAAGATGTGATTTATTTTTCTTAAGTTTTTAGTTAAATTCTAGTTAGTTAACATACAGGGTAACATTACTTTCAGGTGTACAATGTAGTGATCCCACACTTCCATACCACATTGGGGGCTCATTGCAGAGGTGCACTCTTTAATCCCATCACCTATTTAATCACTGCCACCCCCCCCTCCCCCCCCCCCCCCCCCCCGGCTTTCTGGTAACCATCAGTTTGTTCTCTATAGTTGAGAGTCTGTTTCTTGGGGTTCCTGGGTGGCTCAGTTGGTCGAGCGACCAATTCCTAATTTCGGTTCAGGTCATAATCTCACGGTTTGAGAGGTTGAACCTCACATCTAGCTCTGCACTGACAGTGCAGAGCTTGCTTGGGATTCTCTTTCTCCCTCTCTCTCTACCCCTCCCCTGCTTGTGTGCTCTCTCTCTCAAAATAAATAAACATTGGTACATATATATATTTTAAAAGTCTGTTTCTTGGTTTGCCTCTCTTACTTTTCCCTTTGCTCATTTGTTTTGTTTCTTAAAAACCACATATTAGTGAAATTATATGGTAGCTACCTTTCTCTGACTGACTTGTTTTGCTTAGCATAATACTCTCCAGCTACAATGCTTATAGTAGCATTATCTACAAGAGCAAAATTATGGAAACATCCCAAGTGTCCATTGACTGATGAATGGATAAAGAGAATATGGTTTTATATATACAATGGAATATTACTAAGCCATGAAAAAGAATGAAACCTTGCCATTTGCAATGATGTGGATGGAGCTAGAGAGTGTTATGCAAGGGATCATAGTTTTTAAACATAAAACTGGCCAGAGTCCCAGTTGGGGGGTGGACACCACCCATAAAGCATTTTGATAACTAAATCTTCAATTCTTAGAGGTTTTCTCTAGAGCAAAGAGAAAAAATTCCAAACAGCACAGTTTCAACAAAAACAGCCTGGATCCAGAAAGAATCAGACCAAAGGCCAGCATAGTTTTAGTAGCAACAGCCCAGTTATCAGACCACAGGGTAGCACAGTTTTAAATAGGAATGATCTGGTTTCAAACAAGAGGTGAAGAAGGCCAGCACAGTTCCAACAGCAACAGTCAGATTCGGTAAAGGAGTCAGAACAAATACCAAATGAGGACTCTCAGAAAAAGAAAGAAAGAGAAAAGCTTAACAGCCTCCAAATAAACCTTGAAAGCTCAAACACAAAAAGAATAGAGCTTGAAAGCCAGAAGCATCATCCTCAAACTCCAAAGTTGGTGAGAAAACAGTGAGCCCAATTTGCTCGGTGGGTGCTGGCACCTGTTTGCTCACCAGCTCAGAGTTGTTGGGGGTCTTCTCTTAATCCCTTCTGATCACCCAGTAATGTTAAACTTAAAAAAATAAAACTATTGGGGCGCCTGGGTGGCTCAGTTGGTTAAGCGCTGACTTTAGCTCAGGTCATGATCTTGCAGTTCGTGGGTTTGAGCCTCGCATTGGGCTCTGTGCTGACAGCTCAGAGCCTGGAGCCTGCTTTGGATGCTGTGTCTCCCTCTCTTTCTCTGCCCCTCTCCCACTCATGCTCTGTCTCTCTCTATCTCTCAAAAATGAATAAACGTTAAAAAAATTAAAATAAAATAAATAAAATTGCCAGGGGCACCTGGGTGGCTTAGTCGATTGGGTGTCCACCTTCGGCTCGGGTCATGATCTCACGGCTCGTGAGTTTGAGCCCCACATCAAGCTCTGTGCTGACAACTCAGAGCCTGGAGTCTGCTTCAGACTCTGTGTCTCCTTCTCTCTCAGATCTTCCCCTGCTCTCGCTCTGTCTCTCTCTCTCTCCTTCAAAAATAAATAAACATTTAAAAAATAAAAAATAAGAAAATAAAACTGTCAGTTATTTTATAAGTAAAAAAATTTTTTTCAGGAACAACAGATTTGAAATCTAGACAAGCAAGCTACAGCAAAACCGTAGGCATGTCTGGAGAGCAAAGGAGAGGACTGCTCTTTAATAGAGGAAAGGGGGGGATTTGGGAAAGCTGTCTTAAAAAGTAGGTCTGCTGGTGTAAAGTTGAGTTCTAAGTATAGTGGCTTTTCATTGTCTGAGTTGTGACCAGTTCTCATTGGCTGGGCTGTTCTGCTGGGCTGTTTTCTTCCTTCTGCTTGGGTAGTAAAGTAATACCCATGTGCAAGGTGAGTCTCTTCCTGTCAAGTCTGAAACCACAGGCAGTCTCCCTTGTATTGGTCCCAGAATTTCAACTCTTCAGAGCTCACTGGGGCCACAGGTGGGGGCAAGAGGTGGTAGAAAGACAAAGGTAAGAGGTGTGGTGATAAAGCACACGTGAGCCAGCCCTTCCCAACCCACAGGGAGGCTCCCTAGGATCAGTCCAGTATATGAACACTCAGAGCTTATCAGGGCAAAGGTAGGGATGTAGGGACAGTGGAGAGTGGGCGGGCGCTGCTGCCAAGAGCCATGTGGGGCAGGGGGCTGGAATGGTATCCTTGGTGAGGGCTGGGCTCCAGTGGACACAAGGGCACCACTGAGGCTGTGACTGCCCTGTCAGAGCCCAGGCTTAGGAGGCTCCTTGCTAGCTGCTCCAGGCTGTAATGGCACTCGGCCAGTCCCAAGATATGATTTTTTCCCCCATCTGAGATCATAGGCTCCCTGACTTCCATCCATGGATTTCTTGGGGGCTATTTAGGGGGAGGGGAGGTCTATGGACCTCAGGTTAAGAATCACTGTCAGCCAAAGTTATGAGCAGTTTCTGGGTATACTGTGGTAACCCAGTGTATTGACAAGAAGTGGGTAAAGAAGAGGGCCAGGAAAATGACCAGGAATTTCTGGATTCAGCAGTATGGACTGATCACCACTTCCCATAAGTCTGTGATTGACAATGAAAAATTAAATGAATCAAAACTTGTTCTGTGACATCTGTGAATAATTCCTTAAATGTTTCCTGAAATGCTGTTAATTATTACATGAATTTTTAAAATTAAAGCAAATTTGGGAAAAAATCAAACACAAATGGATAGGTGTCTATTTTGGCATCTTGAGGATATATATAGCTTTAGGGCAGACCAAGGCAGTAACTTGGTCTGATTAGCACAGTATGATTGCAAATCTTCCTGATTCTGCCACTCCCCACTCTGCGGTAACTTCAAAAGTGGGTAGCACACAACAATATGGAGATCAGAGAAGAACAATTTCAGAGCATGTGTGGGACAACCCAAGGTGACCAGAGTATATTGAAGCCCTACAATGATGGGGGCACAGATCAGCACAATGTGGATAGTAACATCAATGTGATGTGACATCATTTGTTACTAGAATTTAAATAGAAAAGAAATTTGAATTATACTGAACCTGCATCTTACTACCACTAGGAAGCTTTGTAATAATAACAATAGCTAACATGAATTGAATGTTTACTATGTGCCAGGCATAGTTTAAAGTACTTCATACGACTAACATGTTTAATTCCTCGAGCTAACTTATGAGCTAAGTGCTGTTATCTTCATTTTACAGTTGAGGAGATGGAGATATAGAGAGGTAGAAGTATATTCTTGACTTTACTTAAATGCTATATTAATTGTATACTAGCTGCTCTAACAATACACTTTGAAATCTTGGTCACTTAACACAATAGGTGGTTATTTCTCCCCTGCATAAGCCCAATAAGAGGTGGGGTGTTGAGGGACATAAACTGATAGAAAGATCTACCATGTTCAATACATTACATCCAAGGTCACACTGAGGTTTCTTGCACCAGACTGGAGGTGACACATCTAATTCCACTGGCCAGAACTCACCCACACCTAGCTGCAAGGGAGACTAGGAAACGTAGTTGAACTGTGGGCCCAGAGGGAAAGAAAACTGGTTTTGTTGTCATGCTAACAAGTCAGATAACTCTATTGGTTCAAGCAAAAAGCCTCCCTTTTATTTTCATAATGTGCTCCTTAACGAACTAAAACCACTTTTAGATGAGCTTAGTGCGTGGCTTTTTTTTTTTTAATGTTTATTTATTTTGAGAGAGAGAGTGATGGAGCAGGGGAAGGGCAGAGAGAGAGAGAGAGAGAAAGGGAGAGAGAGAATCCCAGGCAGGCTCTATGCTGTCAGCACAAAGCCTGACTCTAGGCTTGATCTCACCAACTGTGAAATTATGACCTGAGCTGAAATCAAGAGTCAGACACTTAACCGACTGAGCCACCCAGGCACCCCTAGTGCATGGCTTTTTCTTAAGTGAAAGATAATTATTTGCCTCTATACTGATAAAGTGGTGTTATTACCACTCAGCAGGCTCTCAATCTTTTTGTATAATTATTAGGCTTGAGATCAACTCTTCTTACATTCAAATGTTGTTTTTGGTAGCTGTCCTCCAATATTTAACTGATTAATTGCCAAAAAAACTTATAGAGCACATAAACTATGCAGTTATCTGGAAAGTTAATTTCTTTCTTTCTTTTTTTTTTTAAGAGAGAGAGTGAGAGTGAGAGGCAGAGGGAGATAGAGACAGAATCTTAAGCAGGCTCTATGCTCAGTGCAGAGTCCAATGTGGGGCTCCATCCCATGACCCTGGGATCATGACCTGAGCAGAAATCAAGAGTCAGATGCTCAACTGACTGGGCCACCCAGGTGCCCCTGGAAAGTTAATCTCTTAACTAGCTTATTAACTAAGGTATTCTCTTTACTAATAAAGGCTAGAATCATCTTGACCACACATGTGTGAAAGAACTTTGGGGTCTGAGTCATTATCTATGTGTTTAAGTGGGTCCAGATCTATTTTTGGGGGGAAAGTCTTAGACCCACTTCTAAATGGCAGTAGGAGAGCTTTCCTTTCACACTATCACACTGTTAGACTTCTTGCTTCTCTGGAAGAATGCCACTCCTACTTTCAGCTCTATTGATTATCAAAACAACTATTAATCAGCAGAAAGATCATTTCCACTTTAGTTTTTTAATAGAGAACTAACTTCAAACTACTGCACATTATTCATCAAAAGCACAAGTGAAAGAAGTAATATTCATCGAGGATTACTTGAAAGATAAGTAATCTATCCATTTCTCTAGACATTCTAAATGTCATCCCAATTTATAGCCTCTAGAATAAGCTGTGTAGTTGGATTGCTCCAGGTCCTTTGTAGAATTGCTTTTACCGAGTAGTACTTTGGCTTTATGCACTGAAGTTCATTATAAGAGATGGCCCTAGAAGTCTTACTGTTGTATTTATCAGAGGGATATTGTTGAGGACTTTAACCATTATGTCATAGAGTGACTCATAATGAAGGAACATTTTTCTCAGGTATTAATACAAGGAAGCTATATACTTTTTTAAAAGAAATATTTCATTTTATATCATAGGGACACCGAATTTCATAATAGTTCATATTTTCCTATTGCTTTGTTCCTGGAAGCTCAGAATCAAAGATTCAGCCCAGATCTAGCTATTGTTTAGAACTGTATACCGTGCACTTTTGTAAGTCAAGCCTAACAGTTGACTTTAGTATATTTTCCTTCTCCTGTTTGCCTTTACTTCTTACCTCCACCCCAATTACTTAACTCATTTATTTCCTGCAATATTTCCTTAAGTTGCTTTGAATCCTTTTGGGAACATATAAACTATTTATATGTTTGGGAATGTATTTGCATATGTATGTTTATATATAAAGTAATGCTGAAGTGTTTGGAAGAACAAAAGATGTAGAGCTAGATGTTTGGTTAAATACTATTACTGAGTATTTTCCACAAAGAGAAGTTTTGCATTGGAATTTGTTTGTTTCTTTCCTTTTTGCTATTTTTTTTAATGTTTATTTTTGAGAGAGCATGAGGGAGGATCTGAAGCAGGCTCAGTGCTGAGGGCAGACAGCCTGTCAGGCTGTCGTGACTCAAACTCACGAACCAGTAGATCATGACCTGAGCCGAACTCAGACACTTAACTGACACCCATGCAGCCCAACATTCTGCTGTTTCTAGCATTGTCCACCAAACTATGCTGCAAACCCTTCCCACTCTTGCTTTTTCTTAAGCTCTTCCCCACCTCTCTTGCTCCTCATTGTCAAATCTTCCTCCAAGGCCTCAGAATTTGCTGCTCTCTCATCCTGGATTGTTCTTCTGTGATGGGCTCCCTCTTCATGTCTTCTCAGAGAGGCTTCCTAACCCCCATTCTCTCTAAAGCTGATGTTTGTCCCCTAGTGACCCCACCTCATTATCCTCCTTCATAGTGCCCTGTGTTTTTCTTCATAGCACCACCTTGTTTTCATTTTATTAATTCACTTGCTAGATATCTGTCTCCTCAGCTAGAGGGTGAACTCATGAGGGAAAGTACTATGTTGTTTTCTTCATCTAGGTCTTAAGATGAATGAATGAATAAATGGTCCAGCCCAAGAACTGTAGAAAATCTCTTCTGACTCTTGTATACCCTCAAGATAGTTCCTTCTTTCTTTCTTTCTTTCTTTCTTTCTTTCTTTCTTTCTTTCTTTCTTTCTTTCTTTCTTTTCTCTCTTTTCTTTCTTTCTTTTTTAGGTTTTATTTTTAAGTAATGTCTACAACCAACATGGGGCTCAAACCCACAACTTTGAGATCAAGGCACCCTGATAGTTTCCTTTACTGAACTACTGAATTTACTCCTGTCTGACCACAGTCACTCACCACATTTAAAACCTTTGGTTCCTCTTTGTTTCCTGTTTCAGGATGGATTTCCTCAATCACAATGTGAGTTTTTAATAATCTGGCTAATGGATTAGAGGAACACTGAAGGTACAGCCAGCAGTAAATAGATTTCACTAAGGGATTTAAATAGTCTCTTATTTCTTTTTAATTTAATTTTTTTAAATTTTATTATTTCTTTTTTAATTTTAAGTGTATTTATTTATTTTGAGAGAGAGACAGAGACAGAGAGAGAGAGAGAGAGAGAGAGAGCACGAGTAGGGGAGGGACAGAGAGAGAGAGGGAGAGAGAGAGAATCCCAAGCAGGCTCTGCACCAGCAGTGTGAAGCCCAATGTGGGGCTTGAACTCATGAACTGTAAGATAATGACCTGAGCCAAAACCAAGAGACAAATGCTTAACCAACTAAGCCACCCAGGCACCCCATCTTGTCATATTTCTGTGGGCAATGGTGGCAGAAAGGCAAGAAAGGGAGGTGGAAGGGACATTTATTAAGAACTGCTTAGATTAGGCAAGACAAGAACCTGTGAATGCAAGAGATAGGAACACAAATTTCAGCTCACTTCTTTTTTTTTTAATTTTTTAAACATTTATTTATTTTTGAGAGAGAGAGAGAGAGAGAGAGAGAGAGCACGTGAGCGGGGGGAAGGGGCAGAGAGAGCGGAAAGCACAGAATGTGAAGCAGGCTCAGAGCCCCATGTGGAGCTCTAACTCATGAATGGTGGGACCAGGACCATGACCTGAGCTGAAGTCAGGCACTTAACCAACTAAGCCACCCAGGCACCCCTTCAGCTCACTTTAACAATAAGGGTAAAAGTCAAGAATAGAATGAGTTTCCTTGGGAGGGTCATTCACTCAACAAAAGTATTGGGCACATTTCACATGCTAGGCATAGTCTTGGGCACTAGAGA